>NW_004444016.1:8151633-8166122 GCF_000243295.1 Trichechus manatus latirostris | reverse complement strand
AACTAACAGAAAGATTCAGCAGAGTAGCAGGATACAAGATAAACATACAAAAATCAGTTGGATTCCTATACACCAATAAAGAGGACTACGAAAAGGAAATCAGAAAAGCAATATCGTTTATAAAAGTGCCTAAAAAAATAAAATACTTATGAATAAATCTAAGTAAGGACGCAAAAGACCCATACAGAGAATAAGACTACTGCAAGAAACCAAAAGAGACCTACATAAATGGAAAAACATACCATGCTCACAGATAGGAAGATTCAACATTGTGTAAGTGTCAATTCTGCCCAAAGTAATCTACAAATACAATTCAATCCTGATGCAAATACCAACAACATTTTTAACAAGATGAAAAAACTAATCATTAACTTTATATGGAAAGAGAAGAGGCCTCAGGTAAGTAAAACACTGTTGAAGAAGAAGAATAAAGTAGGAGGACTTACACTACCTGACCTCAGAACCTACTATACAGCTACAGTAGTCAAAACGGCCTGGTACTGGTACAATGACAGACACATTGACCAACAGAACAGAATTGAGACCCAGATGTAAATGTATCCACCTACGGTCACCTGATCTTGGACAAAGGCCCAAAGTCCATTAAATGGGGAAAACCAAAACCAAACCCATTGCCTCAAGTCGAGAACTGCCCTATAGGGTTTCCAAGGAGCGGCTGGTGGGATTTGAACTGCCAATCTTTTGGTTAGCAGCCAAGCTCTTAACCACTGTACCACCAAGACAGTCTTTTTAACAAATGGTGCTGGCAAAACTGGATGTCCATCTGTAAAAAAAAGAAACAGGACCCATATCTCATATCATACACAAAAACGAATTCAAAATGGATCAAAGATCTAAATATAAAACCAAAAACTATAAAGATCATAGAAGAAAGAATATAGTCAATGCTAGAGCCCCAATACACAAAATAAATAGGTTACAAACCGTAACTAACAATACAGAAACACCAGAAGATAAGCTAGATAACTGCGATCTTCTAAAAATTAAACACGCTCATCAAAAGACTTCACCAAGAGTAAAAAGAAAACCTAGAGACTGGGAAGAAATGTTTGACTATGACAAACCCGACAAAGTTCTAATCTCTAAAATACATAGGAAAATCCAACACATCTACAACAAAAAGACAAATAATCCAATTAAAAAATGCGCAAAGGATATGAACAGACACTTCACCAAAGAAGACATTCAGGTGGCTAACAGACAAGAGGAAACGCTCACAATCACTAGGCATTAAAAAAATGCAAATCAAAACTAGAATGAGATACTATCTCACCCGGACTTTACTGGCATGAATTAAAAAAAAAACAAAACAGAAAATAACAAATGTTGTAAAGGCTGTGGGTAGACTTGAATTCTTATGAACTTCTGGTAGGAATGAAAATGGTACAACTATTTTTGGAAAACAATATGGCGCTTCCTTAAAAAGCTAGAAATACAAATACCATACAATCCAGCAATCTGATTCCTAGGACTATATCCTAGAGACATAAGAGCTGTCACATGAATGAACATATGTACACCCATGTACATTGCAGCATTATTCACAATAGCAAAAAGATGGATACAACCTAAGTTCAACAGAAGAATGGATAAACAAATTATGGTACATACAATGGAATACTACGCAAAGATAAAAAATGATGAATCAGCGAAACATCTCACAACATAGATGAATCTGGAGGGCATTATGTTCAGTGAAATAAGTCAATCACGAAAGGACAAATACTGTATGAGACCACTATTATAAAAACCCATGAAAAGGTTTACATACAGAAAGAAACAATCTTTGATGCTTACGAGGGAGGGGAGGGAGGAGGAAGGAAAAACACTAACTAGACAACAGATAAATGGCAACTTTGGCGAAGGGTAAGACAGTACACAATACTGGGGAAGTCAGCACAACTTGACCAAGGCGAGGTAATGGAAGCTTCATAGACTCATCCAAACTCCTTGGGGGACTGAACTACTGAGGGTTGGGGACCATGGTCTCAGGGGACATCTAGCTCAATTTGCATAACATAGTTTATAAAGAAAATGTTCTACATCCTACTTTGGTGAGTAGTGTCTGGGGTCTTAAAGGCTTGTGAGTGGCCATCTAAGATACCCCACTGGTCCCACCCCGTCTGGAGCAAGACAGAATGAAGAAAACCAAAGACACAAGGGAAAGATTAGTCCAAAGGACTAATAGACCACAACTACCAAAGCCTCCACCAGACTGAGTGCAGCACAACTAGATTGTACCCCCCTACCACCACTGACTGCTCTGATAACAGATCACAATAGAGGGTCCTGAACAGAGCCTGAGAAAAATGTAGAACAGAATTCTAACTCACAAAAAAAGACCAGACTTACTGGTCTGACAGAGACTGGAGAAACCCCAAGAATATGGCCCCTGGACACCCTTTTAACTCAGTACTGAATTCACTCCTGAGGTTCACCCTTTAACCAAAGATTAGATACGCACATAAAACAAAACCAGACTAAATGGGCACACCATCCCAGGGGCAAGGACAAGAAGGCAGGAAGGGACAGGAAAGCTGATAATGGGGACTCAAGGTCGAGAAGGGGAGAGTGTTGACAAATCGTGGTGTTGGCAACCAATGTCACAAAACCATATGTGTATTTATTGTTTAATGAGAAACTAACTTGCTCTGTAAACCTTCATCTAAAGCACAATAAATGAATTAAAAAACTCTCAACAAAATTCTAGCCAATAGAATTCAACAGCATATCAAAAAATAATACATCATGACCAAGTGGGATTCATACCAGGTATGCAGGGATGGTTCAACATTAGAAAATGAGTTGTGGTTAAGAGTTATGGTGTGCACAGCTGCTAATCAAAAGGCTGGCAGTTTGAATCCACCAGCCGCTCCATGGAAAACCTATGCGGCAGTTCTATTCTGTCCTATAGGGACGCTATGAGTTGGAATTGACTTGACCACAATGGGGTTTCTTTACCACATAAATAAAACAAAAGAAAAGAATCACATGATCTTATCAGTCGACGCAGAAAAGGCATTTGATAAAGTCCAACACCCATTTCTGATAAAAACTCTCAGCAAAATAGGAATGGAAGGGAAATTCCTCAACATAATAAAGGCATTTATACAAAGCCAATAGCCAACATCATTCTAAATGGAGAGAGACTGAAAACATTCCCCTTGAGAATGGGAACCAAACAAGGATGGCCTTTATCACCACTCATATTCAACATTGTGCTGGAGGTCCTAGCCAGAACAATAAGGCATGAAAAAGAAATAAAAGGCAATCAAATTGGTAAGGAAGAGGTAAAACTATCCCCATTCGCAGATAATATGAGCTTATATACAGAAAACCCCGAAGAATCTACTGGAACTAATAGAAGATTTCAGCAAAGTAGCAGGATACAAGACAAACATACAAAAATCAGTTGGATTCCTCTACACCAACAAAGAGAACTTCAAAGAGGAAATCACCACATCAGTACAATTTGCAATAGCCCCCAAGAAGATAAAGTACGTAGGAGTAAATCTAACCAGAGACGTAGATCTATACAAAGAAAACTACAAAGCACTACTTCAAGATACCAAAAGAGATCTACATAAGTGGAAAAATGCTCATGGATAGGAAGACTCAACTCTGTGAAAATGTCAATTCTATCCAAAGCAATCTACAGATACAATGCAATCCCGATCCAAATTCCAACAGCATTTTTTTAATGAGATGGAGAAACAAATTACCAACTTTATATGGAAAAGGAAGAGGCCCCAGGTAAGTAAAGCATTACTGAAGAAGAACAAAGTGGGAGGCCTCACACTACCTGATTTTAGAACTTATTATACAGCCACGATAGTCAAAACAGCATGGTGGTGGTACAACAACAGACACATAGACCAATGGAACAGAATGGAGAACCCAGACATAAATCCATGTATCTATGAGCAGCTGATATTTAACAGAGGCCCAAAGTCTGTTAAATGGGGAAAAGACAGTCTCTTTAACAAATGATTCTAGCATAACTGGATACCCACCTACAAAAAAATGAAACAGGGCCCATACCTCACAGCATACACAGAAACTAATTCAACATGAATCAAAGATCTAAATATAAAATCTAAAACGATAAAGATCATGGAAGAAAAAATAGGGACAATGCTAGGGCCCTAATACATGGCATAAATAGGATACAAACCATAACTAACAATACACAAACATCAGAAGAGAAACTAGACAACTGGGAGCTCCTAAAAATCAAACACTTATGCTCATCAAAAGACTTCACCAAAAGAGTAAAAAGACAACCTACAGACTGGGAAAAAAGTTTTGGCTACGACATATCTTATAAGGGTCTAAACTCTAAAATCTACAAGATACTGCAACACCTCAATATCAAAAAGACAAATAATCCAACTAAAAAATAGCAAAAGATATTAACAGACACTTCACCAAATAAGACATTCAGGTGGCTAACAGACAACAGGAGGAAATGCTTCCAATCATTAGCCCTTAGAGAAATTCAAATCAAAACTACAATGAGATACCATCTCACCCCGACAATACTGGCACTAATCCAAAAAACACAAAATAACAAATGTTGGAAAGGTTGTTGGGAGACTGGAATGCTTATGCACTGCTGGTGGGAATGTAAAATGGTAGAACCACTCTGGAAAACGATTTTGCACTTCCTCAAAAAGCTAGAAATAGAAATACCATACTATCCAGCAATCTCACTCCTAGGAATATACCCTAGAGAAATAAAAGCTGTCACAAGAATAGACATACACACACCCATGTTCATTGCAGCACTATTCACAATAGCAGAAAGATGGAAACAACCTAAATGCCCATCAACAGATGAATGGATAAACAAATTATGGTACATACACACAATGGAATACTATGCAACGATAAAGAACAATGATGAACCTGTGAAACATCTCACAACATAGATGAATCTGGAGGGCATTATGCTGAGTGAAATAAGTCAGTCACAAAAGGACAAATATTGTATGAGACCACTATTATAAGAACTCAAGAAAAGGTTTACATACAGAAAAAAAATTATTTGACGGTTACAAGGGTGGGAAGGGAGAGGGAGGGGCAATCGCTAAACAGGTAGTAAACAAGAGTCAACTCTGGCGAAGGGAAGGACAACACACAATATAGGGGAAGTCAGCACAACTGGACCAAAGCAAACGCACAGGAGTTTCCTAGACGCATCCAAACACTTTGAGGGACCAAGCAGCTGGGGCTGGTGCCTGGAGACCCCAGTCTCAGGGAACATCTAGGTCAACTGGCATAACATAGTTCATAAAGAAAATATTCTACATCCCACATTGGTGAGTAGCGTCTGGGGTCCTAAAAACTTATGAGCAGCCATCTAAGATAACATCTATTGGTCCCATTCCATCCAGAGCAAAGGAGAATGAAGAAAATCAAACTCACAAGGAAAATAGTAGCCCCAAGGACTAAAGGACCAAATGAACAAGAGACTCCACCAGCCTGAGTCCAGAAGAACTAGATGTTGTCCGCCTACCATCAATTACCATCCTGACAGGGATCACAACAGAGATTTGTAGACAGGGCAGGAGAAAAATGTAGAAAAGAATTCAAATTCACATAAAAAGACCAAACTTACTGGTCTGACAGAGACTGGAGGAACACCTGAAATTATGGCCCCGGGACACGCTGCTAACCCAGAACTGAAACCATTCCCAAAGCCCACTTTTCAGACAAAGATTAGACAGGCCTATAAAACAAAAAATAACACGTGAGGAACATGCTTCTTAGTTAAATCAAATAAACGAGACCAAATGGGCAGCTCCTGTCCAAAAGCAGGACAAGAAGGCAGGAAGGGACAGGAACTGAATGAATGGGGACCCAGGGAACCTGGAGTGGAAAGGGGGAGTGTGCTGTCACATTGTGGGGACTGCAACCAACAATATGTATACAAATTTTTGAACGAGAAATTAACTTGAGCTGTAAATTTTACCTAAAGCAAAATTTTTTAAAAAAACCTTCAATTTTTTTTCTATATGCTGATTCCTAGAGGTAATTTTAGAAAAAAAATTTGTCGTGTTAAAGTACAATAATAAACCCACTGGAATTTTTATTGACACTGGGCCAAACCCAACTAATTTGAGGAAAAAAATACCTTTATAATATTCCATATAAGAATACATTATGCTTCCCCATTTATATAAGATTTTAAAATATTTTCAACAAAATTTCATACTTTTCGTTCACATTTCTCATTAATGTCATTCCTAGATATTTTATGTTTATTGCTTTTCTGAACAAGATCTCTTTTGACATTTTATTTTTTTACTACTGGCACATACAAAAACTGTAATTGTTTGGATGTACATCATCTACCTAGGCACGTTTATGATTTGATGCAAGACAATTCAAATTCAATTCCTTTTGTCCCTCGGTAAACAATTCTCCATTCCTAGTGCACAGATATTTATTTAAACATAATTTATACAGTCTTATTTTTTAAATCTTGAAACAATCCAAAATTGTACATAGTCATTAAAATTATGCTCACAAATAGTTTATAATAACAGAGCTTATACAATATTAAGTGAGGAAAGAGCATGAATTAAAATTTCATATACTTTACTAAATTTCCACTATATTCTATAATATAAATTAATTTTATAATAAAACACCATGTATTTATATATGATTACAACTATTTTTTAAATATGCATGAAAAATGTTTAAAAAAGAGATAGAAATACATAATTGTGATTGTATTCGGGTACTGGGATTTTAGATGATTTCTTCATTTTCCAAAATGTCTCCAATGATCATGTGGTACTATTTAATGGAACATTTCTTTTTAGATCTTTTTTTCATCCTTACTCTCTCTCCATCTCCTTGGGATAATATCTAAAGTCCTAAGCACTGCATTGAAAGGTTTAAAAAATCTAATTCTTATTTACCTTTCCAGCCTCAACTTTTACCTTGCTTATACATATACAGTATGCTGTGGCCAAATCTAACTATTTTCAGTCCCTCCTATGCTTCCTCGCTCCTCTAGTCCTTTATTTAAGGTTTTTCTCTGCCTGAAATACTCGTTCTTTATTCTATCTCCTTGCTTCCCAAATCATCCATTAATAATTTGCTAAAGGGACAACCTACATGGTAAGATTTCCCTGCCTGCCCCCAACTCCACTCAATACCATACTAAGTTAGTTGCTTCCTCTCTGTACTGCTTAGGCAGTATGTATTTATTTCAATTATACCTTGGATCTGACTGTATTATAATCGATGGTTTACTTGTTTATTGTTGCAATATCTTTTAGTGTTATGGATTATACCTTATTTGTCTCCACATTTTGAGCATCTCATGATCAAAATATGTTTGTTAAACTGAATGGCTAGAATACAGAAACATGGAAATTTTTAAGTCATTTAAAGCCACAAATACCACCATTAATAAAACTTGATTAGATGAATATTTTAGGTGAAAGTACGTGCTCTCTGGTTGAGTTACTAAGTATTTCACAGTGATCTTGGCATTTTTAAAAAATAGTCAGAGCTTTAAATACTCCTACCAAGGATTAGAGGAAAATAAAGATACCATTGACTTCAAAAAAGAAAGGTAATTCAAATATTTTAAGACATATATAAAAGCATTTCAACATTACTTAGATGCTAGTGTGCTGGTATTAAAACTGTATGATAGTGAATTTTAGGTAATGGCAGTCTAAATTATTCAGAACAGGCATCCTACTGAAAGCAAGTAAATATTCTGGACAAAACATTAAAACAATTGTCTTAAAAGCACTGAAAGTCTAACAAGATAGTGGGGGAAGCACTAGAAAAAATTCTGGGGGAAACCTAAACCAAGAGAGGTGGGCAGAATATTGAACTTGATTTTGTTCAGAAAACATTTTCCAATACCAACAAACTTGGACAAAATTTCAGATAAATTTGTAGGGTGAGAAAGACATAAATTAAGGATGAGAATGAACTCAAATGGGGAGTCTTACAGAATACAACCCACCTTAATCTGGGACCTCAAAGGATTTATACTATCCAGGTGATGGTATAAAAAAAAAAAAACTACACCTACCTATTCCCCAGCCCCAGAGGACTTCTGGGTAGTTTGACTTGGCACCAACTGGAGCAGAAAGAAAACAGGAAAGGAAAAAAAAATCTTATGAACTTGTGGTCAGGTATTGGATATCCTGCAGATTTTCAGCTGGGTATACATAATCTAAATATCCAACGACTATCAAGTCTTGAGCTTAATTTAAACTGGTTTACAAATAGTAGTCTGGCACTGGCAAAAGTAAATAAAAATATACCCAGAAGGAAGGCATCTTCGTCCAAGGCCTCAGGATATCCTAACAAATGTTATTTTCAGGGTAATGACCATCACAAGTCAAAGAAAACCTGGTGAACGTAGATTACGCAGCTGTGATCAAAAACCAGAAGAAACAGCCCACAGCAGAAACACACTTGCAGACTTCTGATTCTAGAATTATCAGATGGAGACTTAACATATTTAAAGGTAAATATAAAGGTAAACTTGAAAATATTTGCAGGGAACAAAAAACCAATTTTTTAAATGTCGTAGCAGACTTGAACAACAATAATTAGAATTTTTTTAAATGAAGAACAAAACAACCAAATTTAAAACTCAAAGGGTACTTTTAACAGTATATTAAACACAAAATGGAACTGGAAGAAAGATCATAAGACATTACTGAGAAAGTAGCACAATGAGACAAAAGTAGAACCCAGAAGATAGTGAGGTGATAACTTTAATGTGCCAAAAGGAAAAAAATGTCAACCTAGAATCCTATACCCAGGGAAAATACCTATTAAGAGTGACTGTGAAATAAGATTATTTTCAGGTGAAGAAAAACTAACATACATCATTACCAGTAGAAAACAGACACTTCATAACGCTAAAAGTTTCAATTTAGTGGGAAAGTATTACAAATTTAAATTTGGTTAAGCATCTAAATAGTCCCCGGGTGGCGCAAATGGTTAAGCACTCCACTAATAGCCGAAAGGTTAGCAGTTTTAACCCACCCAGAGGCACTTCGGAAGACAGGCCTGGTGATCTGCTTCTGAAAGATCACAGCTTTGAAAACCCTATGGAGCAGTCCCGCTTTACACACATAAGGTTGCCATGAGTCAGAATCTACTAGATGGCAACTAACAACAAGCATCTAAATAAAAATAAGCCAGCCTCAAAATATATGAAGCAAAAATTGACAGAAATACAAGCAGAAATAGACAATTCACCATTCATTAAAAAAAAAAAAAAAACAAGAACAAAAACCAAACCCGTTGCCATCCAGTCAATTCCAACTCATACACCCTATAGGACAGAGTAGAACTGCCCCATAGAGTTTCCAAGGAGTGCCTGGTGGATTCAAACTGCCAACCTTTCGGTTAGCAGCCATAGCTCTTAACCACTGCGCCACCAGGGTTTCCTTACCATTCATAGAGGGACACATTAACGTAATTTTCTCAGTATCTAAAAAATAAGCAAACAAAAAGAATCAAAAGAACACAGAATATTTGAACAACACAACTAGCAAACTTGACCTGACAGACATATATAGAAGGCTGCAACAAGCAATCTCAGAATGCTGTCTTTTCAAGAGAATGCAGAACATTTCTGAAAATTGACCATTCATACTATGAAATACTATACAACAATGAAAATGAACGATGAACACCAACACACAATAATATGGATGAATCTCACAAATAACTTTTAGCAAAAGAAGCCAAAACAAAAGAGTATATGTACTGTGTAACTTCATATACATAAAGTAAAAAACAGGCAAAACTAATCAAGGCTATTAGAAGTCAGAATAGTGGTTATCCTTGGAGGTATTGTGACTGGGAAGCCCACTGGGTGGCACAGTTTGCGCTGGGCTACTAACTGAAAGGTTGGCAGTTCAAACCCACCCAGTGGCCCCAGGGAAGAAAGGCCTGAAGATCTGCTTCCATAAAGATCACAGCCAAGAAAACCCTACGGAGCTCAGTTCTACTCTGTAATATATAGGGGTGCCATGAGTCAGAATTAACTTGCCAGCAAGGGGTTATTGTGATTGGAAGGGAGCACAAGAAGAGCTTCTTGAGTGCTGACAATGTTCTGTGTCTGGGTCAATGACCTAGTTACATGCGTGTGCTCTAATATATGTGAACATTTACTTAAGTGTACATTTATGATAGGTGCACTTCTCTATATTATACTTCAATTTTTTTTTCAAAAAAATGACTGCTGGGCTACAAAGCAAATTTCAACAATATCAAAGAATTGAAATCACATGGTATAATTTGATGACGGTGGAACGTGACTAGAAATCTATAACCAAAAGATTACAGACTAACTCTTTGTGTAGATTATATCCATGTGTTTGGATATTGAGAAAAATACTTCTTAATAACCAATGAGTCAAAGAAAAATCATAAAGGGAATTATGAAACATGTTAAATGCTTAATAAAGAAAAATATTACATATAAAAAGTTGTGATGGATTTTTTGAGATTTGCTTGGTGGACCAATATATGTTTAATTTTGGTAAATATTCCAAAAACATTTTAAAAAGAATTTGTATTCTGCAGCTGTTAGGTGTGTGTGTGTGTGTGTAAAATCACCCAGAATGCAAACTCTTTAAAAATGTTAATGGGACATTTACACACATACACATATGGTCACGTTTGTTTTGCCTGTTATTCAAATCTTCTATACACTTACTGATTTTTTAGTCTCGTTGATCAAGTGTACAGAAGTGTATAGAAGTTTCAAGTAAGATATGGTAAAATTTCCCATTCTGATCATGGATTTCTCTATTTCTCCTTGGGACTCGGTCAATTTTTGCTTAAATTAGAGGTGATGCTGTTATGTGCATTGAAATTTATTATTGTTTTTATCTTCTTTGTGGATTGACCTTTTTATCATTATGTAATATCCCTCTTTACAACTATAAGGCTTCTTGTGTTGAAGTCTACTATATCTGATATTTGCATAGCTATACCCAGCTTCCTTTTGATAAGTGTTTGCCTGGTATTTCTCTTTCAATCCTTTTATTTTCAACCACTCTTTATCCTTTTAATGCAAGTGTGTCTCCAATAAGTGACATATGGTTGTTTAATTTTTAACTAATCTGACAATTTTTGTTAATTGTAGTGTTTAGTATATTTACATTTAATGTAACTACTGATATACTGGGGTTTAAATCTACCATCCTACTATTTGTTTTAATTTGTCTCATCTATTCTATGCGGCAGTTCTACTCTGTCCTGTAGGGTTGCTATGAGTCAGAATCAACTCGACAGCAATGGACATCTATTCTAAATTGCCTTTTTTTCCCCTTTTTTGCCTTCTTTTGGATGAATTATGTATACTTTTATCTAATTGTCTTCTCATATTCCTTAACATTTTAGGTGGATTACCCAGAAGTTACAACATGCATCCTTGGCTTATTAAAGTCTAACATAAATACTTTTACCACTTCCAGGGGAATGCAATGACCTTAGAACCTTTTAATTTTTTTTACCTCTCCCTATCTCTTCTGCTATTGTTCTCATATATTTCAGTTCTTTTTACATGTTTAAATTCTATTATGCATTATTATTGTTGTTTTAGTCAGTGAATATTTACCTCCTCCGTCTTCTTCCTTCTTTCCTATATTTCTATGCTTCAAACTGGGATTATTTTCCATAGACCTAAAGAAATCACTTACTATTTTCCCTCAGTACAGATCTGCTTGGTTTTGGTTCATTTGAAAATATTTTTATATGTCTTCTTTATTGAAGTATTTTTTTGCTGGGTACAAAATTCTAGGTTTGCAGATATTTTCTTTGATCCCTTTGAAGATGCCATGCCATTGCTCTTGGGCTTTGTTTTTTTTTTTCCTTGAGAAGTCAGTTGTCAGCCTTACTATTGCTCATTTGAAGGTAACGCGTCTTTTTTCTTTTCTGGCCACCAAAAGGTGACTAATTGAGGAAACTAATATAATCAATAAATCTATGGCAAAACTGATTAAGAAAAAGAAGAGAAGGCACGAATGTCATACGAGGAATGTAAAAAGAATCATCACTATGGTTCTCACAACAATAAAATAAGAGAATATTATGAACAACTTAAGCCCATACATTTTAAATTTTGAATTAAATGCACAAATTTACAGGAAAACACAATCAACCAAAACTGATACAACAAGAGGTAGAAAATCTGTATAGTTCTAAAACTACTACAGACATTGAATTTATCATTAAAAATATTTTCATGAAGGAAGTTCTAGGTCTATAAGGCTTCATGTGAATTCTTCTAAACTTTTATGGGAAAAAAAATTGATCTCACACAAACTCTTCCAAATAATAGAAAAATAGATAACATTTTTCAGCTCATTGTATGAGGCCAGCATTACCTTGATACCAAACCTGAACATTTCAAGAATGGAAAATTACAAGCCAATTTCTATCATAAACACAGACTTTAAAAATGCTAAGCAAAATGTTAGGAAAGTAAATCCAATAATATAATCAAAGGAATACATCATAGCCAACCTGAGTTTATTACAAGAATGCAAGATTGGTTTATCATTAATAAACCAACCAATATAAATAATGATTTTAATAAAGAATAAAAATAATGTCACCTTAATAAACAGAAAATGTGATGAATTTAACATCCACTTATGATTTTAAAAAAACTCTTAGCAGATTAGAAATTGAAGGTAGCTTCCTTAATCTGATAAAGAACATCTGCAAAAAACCTACATCAAACAACATATTTAAGGAGGGCGTATGAGAGTCATGCATTTGCATATATAGGTATAATTGTGGGCATTTGTATATAGATATTTGTATATGTTGCATATATGTATTCATATATATATAATAGAGCACATAGGGGGCACAGTTACGGGAACTTCTTAGACATACCCAAACACCTCATGAGACTGAGTTAGTGGGGCCATAGTCTCGAGGGTCATCTAGGTCAATTAGCATCATATAGTTCATAAAGATAATGTTCTACATCCTAGTTTGGTGAGTAGTGTCTGGGGTCTTAAAAGCTTGTGAGTGGTCATCTAAGATACAACTATTGGTCTCTTCCCGGCTGGAGCAAAGGAGAGTGAAGTAAACCAAAGACTCAAGGAAGCAATTAGTCCATGGGACTAATGGGCCACACAAACCACAGCGTCCTCTAGCATGGGACCAGAAGAACTAGATGGCACCCAGCTATGACTGACAACGCTTTGACCAGGGATACAATAGGAGGTCCCAGTTAGAATGGACAAAAATGTAGAACAAAATTCAAATTCATAAAAAAGACTAAACTTACTGGACTGATAGAGACTGGAGAAACCCCTGAGACTAATGCCCTAAGATACCCTTTGAAACTGGAACTGAAGCCACTCCCAAAGGTCACCTTTCAGCCAAATAATAGATTGGCCTATGAAGTAAACAATAACACCCTTGAGGAACATGCTCCTTAGAACAATCAACTATACGAGATCAAAAGGGCAACATTTGCCCAAAAGCAAAGATGAGAAGGCAAAGAAGGGCAAGGAAACTGGAGGGACAGAAGGGGGAAGGCAGGGTGAAAATGGGGAGAGTGCTGACACATTCCCGGTATAGCAACCAATGTCAAGGAACAAAATGAGTATAAATTGTTAAACGGGACACTAATTTTCTGCGTAAACTTTCACCTAAAACACAATAAAATGTTCAAAAAAGAAGAGAGAGCTAACCAAAGAAGTCCTATGAGGGCAGACATTTTCCAAGCATTATAACATTGGTCTTTGTATTTAAAAAAAAAAAAAAAAAACCACCCAGAATCACATATTGTATACCACTCTACTGGTGTTTGAGTCTTCTGTTCATGGTGATGTCACCAAACTCTTTTAATGATGAGAGGATTAGAAAGTCACTGTCATAATGATACATTTGATAGCAGGTTCTTCTCATTGTCCATATGAAAATCAAACGATTAAAAAAATTTTAATATTAAAATATTTAAAACCTTCTCTTTGCGATAAGGAATAAGACAAGACTTCCCATTATCATCACTTCTATTCAATATTATACTGGTTTTTACAGCCAACGCCATAAAGTAAGAAAAGCTTATAATGGTTAGAAGGTGAAAAGAAATATAACCGACATTATTTGGAGATGTTATGACTGCGTATGTAGAAACCTAAAAATAATATAAAATATTAAATTAAAAAATAAATTTAGCTAGGATACTAGATATAAAGTTAACATAAAAATCAGTTGTATTTCTATATATCTGCAAAAGAACAGTTATAAAATAAATTTTTTAAAAAATAATACCATTTAAGATAGCATCAAAAAATTCAAATATCGAGGACTTCCGGCAAGATGGCGCTCTAGGCAGAAACACCACGCCGTCCCTCCACAACAAAGATCCGAAAAACTAAGCCAAACAGAGAATCAACAATCCTGAAACCCTAGAACATCAAATGAAGAGATAAAGA
>NW_004444016.1:8131673-8142994 GCF_000243295.1 Trichechus manatus latirostris | reverse complement strand
AAAATATTTAAAAAAAAAAAAAATTCAAATATCTAATTAAAGTTGTGCAATACTACATTCCTGTAAACACAATAAACATTACAGAGAGCAAACAGTGAAGACCTAAATAAATGGAAGGCTATACCATATTAATAGATTGGAAAACTTAGTACTGCCAATATGTTAATAAACCCCACATTTTTATAGATTCAATATAAAACCAACTTTAATATTGTCAATATATCCATATGTTCCATATTTTCTACAGATTCAATGTAATACTAATTAAAATCATAGCAGGTTTTTTTTTAACAAGCTGATTCTACAATTTATATAGAAATGCAAAGAGCCAAAAATAGCTAAGTTAACCTTGAAGCAGAAGAACAAAGCGAGAAAACTTACACAGTTGTATATCAATACGTATTAAAAGGCTACTGTATTTAATACCAAGCCCTGGTGGCTCAGTGGTTAAGAGCATGGCTGCTAACCAAAAGATCAGCAGTCTGAATCCACCAGCCACTCCTTGGAAGCCCTATGGGACTGTTCTACTCTGTCCTATAAGGTCACTATCGCTGAGTCAGAATCGACTCGACGGCATCGGGTTTGGGTTTTTTTGGGGGGTGGGTACTTAACACAGATGGCATTGGCACAAGACTAGACAAATAGATCAGTGAAACAAAATAGAGAGTTCAGAGACACAAATGTAAAAAGTCACTTGGTTATGACAAGGTAGCACTGCAAAGTAGTGAGAAAAAGATGGTCTTTTTATTAAATGATGCTGTGTATATAGAAAATCCAACTGGATTTACACATGGAAAAATGAATTGTGACATCATACTATACTCAAAAAACAACTTCAAATGTATTTAAAATCTAAATGTGAAAGGTAAAGCAAGAAAGCTTCTCAAATTATGGCAAGCACTAGCCAGATGTGGCTATTTAAAGTTAATAACATTAAAAATTTAGTCCCTCAGTTTCACTAGCTACATTTCAAGTACTCAATAGCCATGTAATTTATGTGCAGATGTAGGACACTTCCAACATGTCAGAAAGTTCTATTGGACAGCACTGTTCTAGAAGACAACATCAGAATATATCTTCATGACCTTGAAATAAGCCAAGTTTTCTTTTAAAGAATACAAAGAGTATTAAGTGAAAAAGAAAACATTGATAAATTGGATGACATTAAAATTACAAGTTTCTGTTCATCAAAAGGCCATTAAGAAATAAGGAGTATTTCTATATACTACCATGGAATAATTTCCAGTTTATATTTTTAAGTGAAAAATATCAAAATGAAGAAAATGTGTATTGCATAATTTTTCTAAAAGAGCAGAGACAAATTGATAGACACACACACATATATGCTGACTACAGATATACAGTTTGTGTATATATATGTATATATATAATGTGTGTGTATATGTATATATTCACATCAAAAAAAGAAACAATGGAAGGATAAACCATAAAATATGTTTACCTATAGGAGGGAAGGTCTAGAGGGAAGAACAAGAACAACAGATGCTAGACTTCTCCAAATATACTTTGTTCTTTAAATTTCTTTTGCAATTATGTGAATATTTCACATAATTATAAAAAAATAAAATTTAAAAAGTCCTAAAAATTGAAAGCAAACTGCAACAAATGAGCCTAACTCTGAATCTAGCTGGTGGCTTACCTTACAGAGAGGAATTATTTTAAGATACTTTAAAACACAGTAATTTGACTATACATGCCTAGTGGGATATACCCTATAGATAAAAAGAGTGGCAGAAAAATATTAAAATCTTACAATCATCACACTGTTGGTGGTAGTGCTGGTATTGTTTTCTAAATCTGTTTGATTCATTTGGGGTAGCAAATGAGTAATTATGTTGCTGAAAACGAAAACTGAGATTTCTGGTGTAGGAGAAAGGAGAGACAAATGTAAGATAGGTAACTTAAGCAAAAACACTACAGTGCTGAACTTCAATTGAAAATATTAATATGAACTGTGATGTATTTTATCTTTAAAAATATATACATGTCTTAGCTCTGTAACTGAAAATACCTAGAAACACTGACCTGCCTCATAACAAATAAGCACACCTACTGTCCAGATTATGTCTCTAAATATCATCTTCCACTAAAAGAATTTAGGAATTCTTGGAGAACTGGCCGATTCCAGGTCTGGTACAGGAAATGTACAAGATGAACCTGGATAACTTGTCATACCAGAAAGCAAGGAAGCTCTCAAGACTACTCAACCAAAAAAAAAAAAAAAAAAAAAACAAACAAACAAACCCGTTGCCTTCGAGTCAATTCTGACTCATAGCAACCCAACAAGACAGAGCAGAACTGCCCCATAGGGTTTCCAAGGAGCAGATGGTGGATTCAAACAGCCGACCTTTTGGTTAGCAGCCATAGCTCTTAACCACTGTGCCACCACGGCTCCCTCAAAACTACTAGGGTCAAGTAAAAAAGACTCAGGCTGTTACTACTGGGGAAAACTTGATGAATGGCAGATGGACCTCGCCATACTATTTTTGCAACTTCATGCAGATCTATAATTACTTCTAAACAAAAGATTTTTTTAAAGAAAAAAAAGGGCCCAAGAGTCAACCTGAAGAGACTCCCACTTATGCAAGAGCATTTAAAAGATTAATAATTGCAATGGATTGAGATGTATCAAATATGTTTATTCCATGAGTTCAGAATGACATTTAAAAAAAAAAAACTGATTGGTCCTCTTTACAGGATGCTAGGGTCAATTATGTTGAAAACTGCTAAGTAAAGGGAAAGAATCAAGCCTTTATCCTGCTTTTCCTATGTGAACTGCACCTTAGGGTAATCAAATTGTTCAATAGAGGAAGTTTCTTCTTACAGAAATATTCCAGTCAATAAATAAAGAAGGAATGATAGAATTAGAACGTTTCTCAAAGTGTGGTCTGTGGTCCTTTTGGATGACCACGAGGTGAAAATCATTTTCATAATAATGCTAAGGCGTTGTTGTTGTTGTTAGGTTCCATTGAGTCAATTTCAACTCATAGCAGCCCAACTGACACAGTAAACTGCCCCCATAGAGTTTTCTTGGCTGTAATCTTTACAGAAGCAGATAGCCAGGTTTCTCTTGTGGAGCCACGGGGTGGGTTTGAACCACTTGGTGGGTTCGAACTGCCAACCTTTCGATTAGCTGCAAAGCTTATCCATTTAAGCCACCAGGGCCTTTTTCACTGTATTTACATTTGCACTGACAATGCAAAAGCTTTGGTGGGTAAAACTGTAGGAACAGTAGTAGGAATCAAGATAGTGGTCCCTCCGTGGTCTCAGAGGACATCCAGCTCAACTGGCATAACACAGTCTATAAAGAAAGTGTTCTACGTCCAACTGTGGTGAGTAGCGACTGGTGTCTTAAAAGCCTGCGAGTGGTCATCTTAGATACATCTACTGGTCCCATCCCAGCTGGAGCAAAGGAGAATGAAGAAGACCAATGACACAAGGGAAAGATTAGTCCAAATGACTAATGGATGACAACTACCACAACCTCCACCAGACTGAGCCCAGAACAACTAGATGGTGCCCAGTTACCACCACCGACTGCTCTGACAGAGAGCACCATAGAGGGTTCCAGACAGAGCAGGAGAAAAATGTAGAACAGAATTCAAATTCACCAAAACAACAACAAGGAAAAAAAGATCAGGCTTGCTGGTCTGACAGAGACTGGAGAAACCCCAACAGTATGGCCTCTGGACACCCTTTTAACTCAGTACTGAAGTCACTCCTGAGGTTCACCCTTCAGCCAATGATTAGAGAGGCCTATAGGGCCAACAGTAACACACATGAGGGACGTGCTTCATAGTTCAACCACGTATACAAGACTAATAGGCACACCAGCCCAAAAGCAAAAACAAGAAGGCAGGAAGGGGCAGGAAAACTGGACGAATGGAAACAGGGAACCTGGGGTGGAGAAGGGGAGAGTGTTGACACATCGCAGGGTTGGCAACCAATGTTACAAAACAATGTGTGTATTAACCGTTTAATGAGAAACTAATTTGCTCTGTAAACATCCACCTAAATCACACACACACAAAAAAAGACAGTAGTCCCAAACTATATTAGTAGTCATTGCATTCTTCATTATCATGCATTGACAGCAAGAAAAATGCCAGTTTCACTTAAGAATGTCCTCGACAAAGTACTGGATATTACTAATTTTATTAAATCTCAGCCATTGAATACACACCTTTTTAATATTTTGTGTGAGGAAATAGAAAGTATGCTTAAAGCGCTTTTGCTGCATACTGAAGTATACAATGGTTGCCTCAAGGAAAAGCACTAGGACAATTGTTTGAGCGGTGGGCTGAACTAGGTGCCTTTTTTATAGAATACCATTTTTACTTGACAAGAAAGACTCACAAACTATGGTTCTTTAGACTTGGGCAGACATTGTTTTAAAACATGAATGAAGTGAGCCTGTCACTTCAAAGAGAACAACTGACAGTATTTTCTGCTATTGATAAAATTCAAGATTTCAAGAGAGTGAAACTTCTGGAAAACTTGTGTCCAACACGATGAGCTTCCAGCTTCCCAATACTAAAAGACTTTCTGGTAATATTGGTAGTGGTATTAACAATGTGATGTTTTTGATATTGTGTAATAAAATGTATCAACATTTGGAAAAGTTGCATAACTCAGTGAACAAGTTTCCAAATGACTAATAAATCTGAATTTAAAAATATATATAATAGAGGGAAGGGATGAATGGTATTAGCATTTTAATCATCACTTAATACAGACTGTTCTGTATTCACTTATTACACTGCATGAAAAAACAAACCAAATCTAGAACTAAAAAACAAAAAAATTAGATACTAGTACACACCACAATAATGATGATTAAAAAGGCTGACAATGCTAAGTATTACAAGAACGTGGAGCAACTGAAATTCTTGCAGTGCTGGTGGGAGAGTAAATTGGTACAACTAATTTAGAAAACTGTTGGCAGTATCTATTAAAGCTGAGCATAGTCACACTTTATGATGAAGGAATTCCCACTACTAGGTATGTAGCCAAGAGAAATGCAAATATATGTGCACCAAAGGACATAGAAAAATGTTCATAGAAGAATTGTTCGTAACAGCAAAAAGACTGGAAAAGTGTTCATGGACAAAAAAATGGATAAATTGTGTTATTCATACAACAAAATATCATACAATTTAACTAATGAATTACTGCTATACATGGCAGTCTAGATGAATGTTACCAGTATAATACTAAGTGAAAGAATCCAGACACAAAAACATAATCATAGTATATGATTCTATTTTTACGGTGTTTGAACTTATGATAATGGTTACCTTTCAGAATGAGGGGAATAAGACGGGGTTTCTAGAGTGCTGGTAATCTTCTACTTCTTAATCTCCGTGGTGGTTACATGACTGGGTTGGCTTTGGACAATTCATTAAGTTGTACACTTACATGTACTTTTTGTATGTTATACTTCAATTAGAAAATTTGAAAGTAAGATTTGTGTGAGGCTTAGTGGAAAATTTACAGCTTTAAATCCAAACATTAGAAACAATAAAGGCCTGAAAATCAGTGAGCTAAACAATAAGCCAGAAAACGAACAGCAAACTGAATACAAAGAAAATATGAGGAAGTAAAAAATAAAGAAGAGAAATTAGCAAAATAGAAAGCAAATATACAAAAAAGAGAAACCAAAAAATCAAAGGTTAGTTTTTGAAAAGGCTGATACAACTAATAAACTGTTTCTAAGCCTGATCAAGAAAAATGAAAGAAGGGTGACAATAATTAGCATCAGGATTGAGAAGGGGGAACATCACTACACAACCTGCAGATGTTACAAAGATCACAAGAGGATATTATAAACAACTTCATGCCAAAATATTTGAAAGTTTAGATGAAATTAGCATAGATTTGGAAAAACACAATTTACAGAAATAAAACCAGAAAACATGAACAATTCTATTATTAATTTAAAATTTTGATGTCATGATTTAAAACTCCCCCCCACACACACATACACACACAAAACTTAACTGTGCCAAATGAAAACAGAACTTAAAGACTTGGAAAATCCTGTTGTACAAACTAAGGCTATGTGTCCTAGAATGTTCACCAAGGACATGGCTACACAATCTTTTGTTAAAGAGATTAAACCTGTGACTGGTGGATCTAACTAACTACTGCAGCAGAAAACCCATCAGCTTAGACAAGAGAACAGAGAAAGAACGAAAGGAAAAGCGCTTCTGGAATTCTATGGGCAGGAAACAGACCAAAGGAGCTACATCTGTTGTCCTCCAAGAAAAGAAAAGGATCATCCCTGGAGCAGCTTGGAGATCAGCAGAACTGTTGGAAGGAACACAGGAAGGAGGACCTTCTCCGTTTCAAAGGGTGGGGCCACAGCCTCTTATGTTTCAAAGAGTTGGATCTTCACCAACTCAGTTCTAGAGTGTGGGGCTGCCATCAAGGTGTGCCAGAAGGATAGGACTGCTGCCCAAAGCTGAGGAGGCAGTGCTACCAATCCCAAGTAGCAAAAGTATGGGCCTGCTGGGGCCAAGGGGGTGGGGTTGCCACTCAGATGGACTAGAAAAATGAGGTCACCTAAAGCCAAGGAGCTTAGTTGCCATCCCAGAGGACCTGGGAAGATGGAGCTGAAGCCCAGGGCCAAGATGCCTCTATCCAGAATCCAGGCCAACACTCAGAGTCTAGAGGACTGGGCCATTGTCCAAACAGTCTCAAAGAAAAGAGGATTAGAGGAAGTCCCCGGGATATGAACATCCAACTTATGTACAACAACCTGTAGTTACAAACCACTGTAAAGTCTATTATGTTAAAAATTCAAGGTGCATACAATGGTTCATAATAACAACTAGGTGCTACTTTGCGACACGCATCAAAACATTATTATTATGTTAAAGATGTTTTAGTGTATCTGGAAGTGTTTCTTTAATGTTTTTATGCATAGAAAGGTACACTAGATACTATATACAAAGACAAACATTTTACTAACTGACGTAAGATACAAACCATACCTAACTGTTCCAATTTACATACAAATTGAACTTAAAGACAGACTTAGGAATGGAACTCATCTGTACCCTGGGGACTGCCTGTATTTTCAATCTTTGATAACTAATGTAATTTGTTCTGCAGGGTTTTGGACTTGCTGGGTGCCTGTTATCCCTTCTTTCCCTCCAATTTCCCCCATTTGTAATGGAAATGTCCACTTTGTGCCTGTTTCACCATTGCACTTTGGAAACAGATAACTTGTAGTGTAGATTTCACAGGTTCACAGATAGACAGGAATTTTTCCCCAGGATGGAATATGCCTAAAGTCTCACCCATATTTGATTTAGATGCTTCAGAAGATGAGATTTTGGACTTGGAGATGATTTAAGACTCTTGCGACGATGTTATGGGGTGAATGTGCTTTGTATGTGGCAAGGACATGAATTTTGGGGGGCTAATGGGTAGAATGTTATGGATTGAATTATGTTCCCCAAAAATATGTATTGTAATTCCTAACTTCTATATCTGTGGTTATAATCCCACTTGGGAATAAGTTGTCTTTGTTATGTTAATGAAGCAGGATTAGTGTAGGGTATATTTTAAGTCAATCTCTCTTGAGATATAAAAGAGATTAAACAAGCAAGCTAGGAAGCAGAGATGAGGAAAGAGAGATGCCAACTACATAAAGAATGTCCAGGAGCAGAAGCTCAAAAGAGACAAGGACCTTCCTCCAGAGCTGACAGAGAAAGCCTTCTCCTAGAGCTTGAACCCTGAATTCAGACTGCTAGCCTCTTAAACTGTGAGAAAATAAACTTCTGTTTGTTAAAGCCAAAAAAAAACCTTTAGGTTCAGAGAGCTTCAGTAGTGAATTATACTAAATATTTAAGAAAAAGATGTCCTCAACCTTAATAAACACTTCCAGAGAACAGAAAAAAAGAAGAGAGAAAAAAACTTTCTTTTTTATGGGGCCAGCATAACCTTGATACCAAATTCTGATTAAAGAAAAAAAGAAAATGACAGGCCAACCTCAACAATGACTATAGATGCAAAAACCCAAAACTGCCTTAACTGGTTGTTTTTATTTTGTATGAACATTGTTCAGAGTCTAAACTAAACAGCTGTAGACTTAAAGATTCTAACAGAATAACTATATTGTGCCTGAATTCAGAGACTACATTTTGGAGGGTATGCCACTAGAGTTCTGCTAAGAAAGCATATGTGTAGTTGGTAACCAGATGGCTCTAGGAGCACCAAGAATTTGGGATGAAATACAAAGGAGGTTTTCTTCTCTTTCTGAAGCACAGGAGGACATGTAATTACATATTTGTTCATAGATTCCAAGACACATTCTAGATGAATATATAATGAGCCTTTATTTTTCATAAATCCAATGTAAAAGATATGTGTAATTTATTTATGTCCTCTACCATTCTCTTCTCCTTTCAATTAAAATGGGAACAAAATCAGTAACCACCTTTATCATTTAGCTTTTATTTTTAAAAGTAACCCTCCCCAACAAATCCCTTACTTCCCATAATACTTTAGTCAAAATCCTGGACTGTGATCCATATTCATTTGCGGCACTGCCAAATATTTATATTTCTAATATTCATATTATATTCATTTGAACAATGTAAAAAACCTTTTAGCAATTTATCCCACCTTCATCCTACCCAAGCTAAGGGTTATTCCGTCTCTGGAATATTATTGTTTCCCTCTATCTGCAAATGTCGAAGCAACAAAAATCAATAGGTCATTAACGTTACCAGACATGTCAATACTTTCCCACTAGTATGTTTCTCAGGCATTGCTTTTCCCTTCTGTCTACTCAAGTTAGGATGCTATTTTTCTTTGCTTTTTAGTGGTTCTATATTGTGCAGTAAATACTGTTGTACTCTCTACATGTTTTTCTTCATCTGAATATATCTCATATCACATGCAAGCTTCCTTACTTCCAGCACTCTAAAGTTTTTCAAAGTGTGGTTATCAGCTTCAAAGTCAAAACAGATATAAGGAAATATTTAATTAACCTATGGGAAAGTATATTTATGGAATGTATGCTAATCAACAACAACAACATCAAAATAAAACAAAAACTACCTAGAATGCCAAAAACAGTCTACCATTCTGTTAACAAACGACACTGCAAAGGGGAACTCTCCTATATATCCTGGCAAAAAAAAGAAACCACTTTAATTGCAGAAGAACAATATGCTAAATAACATTGGTATGTTCAGACTATAATTTCCAGTTGTAGGCTGAGTGCTCATGCATTTTGCAACATTAACATGTATTATCTAAAACAATTTACCAATGCAATGAATTCTAAATGGCAAATAGAAATTTACATCTTAGAGGAACCATCTTAGGTATCAGTCTAAAAAAATTAAATTGCCCATCAAGAATGCTAACAGAGGGGGGCAGGGCCAAGATGACGGAGTAGTCAGACACTTCCGGTGGACCCTCTTACAACAAAGACCCCCCCAAAAAAGTGAATCAATTATATATGACAATCTAGGAGCCCTGAACATCGAAGGCAAAGTTGAGGAACTGGACTGAGTGGCAGGGGGAAGGAGAGACAGTTCGGAAGCAGTGAGGAGTTGCCAGACCTGACGCGGAGAGAACCTGAGCCCTTCAGGACTGATCAGCTCATGGGTGAGCAGTGAGACAGGCAAGCAGCGGTTCTCAGGGGGCATATTCCGCACCAGGAGAGACCCAGCACCAGAGTCTACTCGGCCACTCAGAACCAGTGAGAAGCAGCCTTTGAATGGCAAAAAATAAGTATTTGCATCCAGCCTACCACATGGATCAAAAATACCCAATTAGGGAAAAATATCTCTCCAATTTACCTACCCGCTCCCTGCTCTGCACTGGGTCCCAGACCGGCTTCAGCAATTGCCGAGTCCCCTGGGCTGGAAGTAGGATCTGTCATACACCCTGAGCCACTCTCCTGGCCTTGGTGAGTGAACAAATTAACAAATGGGAAAAAATAAACTGCCGGCTCCCCTAAGCCAGGAACTCAGGGTAGGCAGAGCTCCTTTTCCTAGGCACAGGCATAAGGGATCCATGGACTTTGAGTGCGTTTCCACCAGCATAGACGTGTGGGCCCATTTCAGCAGCATAGGCCCTCATTACCGCAGTACAACAGGGTATATACCTGAAGTCTAACTTCAACTGTTTCAGCTGTGAAGTGACAGGTTTGTGATATTTGACACTGCTCTGCCCATTAAGCAAGGTCTTTACCTACCCACATAAGGGGCCTGAGGACTGGTGGCTCCACCCACACCACCTAGCCACCTGTGACAGGCGTCCAAGAATAAGAGGTGCCCCCTAGTCCTTATAGCCAACAGCACTGGGTACTCATAGTCCAGCTGCAAAACCTACCCGCCTACATGCTCTAGGGAACAAGGACACGCCTTCCTCCTGGACACTTGGGGGTGGCCATCAGCCCCCTGCCTTGCTCAGAGTGTGTCCTCCTACTGCAACCAGATGCCTGTGCCTACAGCAATCACCCATGCTTGTCTAGGACTGTAGGTGAGAGCCTGCACCACACACTTGGTGATTATCTACCTGGGTACCTGAGCTGAATCCATACAGGAGGAGTGGGCAGACTCCTGAGCTCACATACTTAGTAACAGATCTAACCACCTGATGACAGGACATTAGAGCTTCAAAGGTGCCGGTAATCAAACTAGCTCATACAAGCAGCCCATTCGAGCATATCAAAACAAAACAAGAAGCTAGGACACAGGAAACAAACATAAAATAAATAAATATAATAACTTATTGATGGCTTGGAGACAACAGTCAATATCAACTCACATAAAGAGGCAGTCCACGATGGCTTCAGCAAGCTCCCAAAATAAAGACTATAGAAATTTTCCAGAGGAGGAAAATTTCTTGGAATTACCAGAGGCAGAATACAAAAGATTAATAACAGAATTCTTTAGAAGATTAGGAAGGAAATTAATCAAAACACAGAACAGGTAATAGAAGACATTAAAAAGATTAGAGAAGCATAATGACAAATTTAATAGGCTGCAAGAATCCATAGAGAGATAGCAATCAGAAATCCAGAAGATTAACAATAAAATTTCAGAATTAGACAACTCAATAGAAAGTGATAGGAGCAAATTGAGGCAATGGAAGTCAGAATTACTGAGATAGAAGATAAAGCACTTGACGCCAACTTATTTGAGGAAAAAATCAGATAAAAGGATTAAAAAGAATGAAGAAACCCTAAGACTTATGTGGGATTCAATCAAGAGGAATAACCTACAACTGACTGGAGTACCAGAATGGGGTTGGGGGGAGGATAACAAAAAATA
>NW_004444016.1:8128440-8129712 GCF_000243295.1 Trichechus manatus latirostris | reverse complement strand
GAAATGGACAAATTTCTAGAAACTCACTACCTACCTAAACTAACACAAACAGAGGTAGAACAACTAAATAAACCCATAACAAAAGAAGAGTTTGAAAAGGTAATTTAAAAACTCCCAACACAAAAAAGCCCTGGCCTGGATGGCGTCACTGGAGTATTCTACCAAACTTTCAGAAAAGAGTTAACACCACTACTACTAAAGGTATTTCAGAGCATAGAAAAGGATGGGATACTCCCAAACTCAATCTATGAAGCCAGCGTAACCCTGACACCAAAACCAGATAAAGACACCACAAAAAAAGAAAATTACACACCACTATCCCTCATGAACACTGATGCAAAAAACCTCAACAAAATTCTAGCCAATAGAATTCAGCAACATATCAAAAAATAATTTACCATGATCAAGTGGGATTTAAACCAGGTATGCCGGGATGGTTCAACATTAGAAAAACAGTCAATGTAATCCATCACATAAATAAAACAAAAGACAAGAGCACATGATCTTATCAATCGATGCAGAAAAGGCATTTAACGAAGTCCAACAATCATTCATGATAAAAACTCTCAGTAAAATAGGAATAGAAGGGAAATTCCTCAGTATAATTAAGGGCATTTATACAATGCCAACAGCCAACATCATCCTAAACGGAGAGACTTTGAAAGCATTCCCCTTGAGAACGGGAACCAGACAAGGATGGCCTTCATCACCACTCTTATTTAACATTGTGCTGGAGGTCCTAGCCAGAGCAATTAGGCTAGAATAAGAAATAAAGGGCATCCAAAATGGTAGGGAAGAAGTCAAAGTATCTCTATTTGCAGATGATATGATCTTATACACAGAAAACTACAAAGAATCCACAAGAAATCTACTGGAACTAATGAAGATTTCAGCAAACTTTCAGGATACAAGATAAACATACAAAAATCAGTTGTATTCCTTTACACCAACAAACAGAACTTCCAAGAGGAAATCACCAAAACAGTATCATTTACGATAGCCTCTAATAAGATCAAATACTTAGGAATAAATCTAGCCAGAGACATAAAAGACCTATACAATGAAAACTACAAGACATTACTTCAAGAAACCAAAAGAGACCTGCATAAGTGGAAAAACATACCTTGCTCATGGATAGGTAGACTTAACATTGTGAAAATGTCAGTTCTACACAAAGCAATCTACAGATACAATGCAATCCTGATCCAAATTCCAATGGCATTTTTTAATGAGATGGAGAAATAAATCACCAACTTCATATGGAAAGGGAAG
>NW_004444016.1:8093208-8128339 GCF_000243295.1 Trichechus manatus latirostris | reverse complement strand
ATGCACAAAAACTAACTCAAAACGGATCAAAGCCCTAAATATAAAATCGAAAATGATAAAGATCAGTGAAGAAAAAATATGAACAGGCATTCAGAAGACATTCAGATGGCTAACAGACACATGAAGAAATGCTCATGGTCATCAGCCATTAGAGAAATGCAGATCAAAACTACAATGAGATATCATCTCATCCCAACAAGGCTAGCACTAATCCTAAAAGCACAAAATAATAAATGCTGGAGAGGTTGCAGAGAGACTGGAACACTTATACACTGTTGGTGGGAATGTATAATGGTACAACCACTTTGGAAATCAATTTGGCGCTTCCTTAAAAAGCTAGAAATAGAAGTACCATATGATCCAGCTATCCAGCACCTTGGAACATATCCTAGAGAAATAAGAGCCGTCACAGGAATAGATATATGCACACCTATGTTCATCACAGCACTGTTCACAATAGCAAAAAGATGGAAACAACCTAGATGCCCATCAACGGACGAATGGATAAACAAATTATGGTATATCCACACAATGGAATACTATGCAACGATAAAGAACAACGATGAAGCCATGAAACATAATATGGAGGAAGCTGGAGGTCATTATGCTGAGTGAATTTAGTCAGTCACAGAAGGACAAATAGTGTATAAGACCACTATTATAAGAACTCAAGAAAAGGTTTAAACACAGGAGAAAACATTCTTTGATTGTTAGGAGGGTGAGGAGGGAGGGTGAGGGTTATTTACTAACTAGATAGTAGGTAAGAATTATCTTAGGTGAAGGGAAGGACAGCACACACTGCAGGGGAAGTCAGCACAACTGGACTAAACCAAAGCTAAGAAGTTTCCTGAATACAATCAAACATTTTGAGGGACAGAGTAGCAGGGGTAGGGGTCTGGGGACCATGCTTTTGGTGGACACCTAGATCAATTGGCATAACAAAGCTTATTAAGAAAATGTTCTGCATCCTACTTTGGTGAGTGGCATCTGGGGTCTTAAAAGTTTACAAGTGGCCATCTAAGATGCATCAATTGGTCCCAATAACCTGGAATAAAGGAGAATGAAGAACACCAAAGACACAAGGAAAATATTAGCCCAAGAGACAGAAAGGGCCACATGAACCAGAGCCCGAGACCAGAAGAACTAGATGGTGCCTGGCTACCACCAATGACCACCCTGACAGGGAACACAACAGAGAGTCCCTGATGGAGCAGAAGAAAAGTAGGGTGCAGAACTCAAATTCTAGTAAGAAGACCAGACTTAATGGTCTGACTGAGACTGGAGGAACCCCAGAAAGCACGGCCCCTGGATTTTCTATCAGCCCAGAACGAAAACAATTTCCGAGGCCAACTCTTCAGACAGGGATTGGACTGGACTGTGGGACGTGAAGTGATACTCGTGAGGAGTGTGCTTCTTAGCTCAAGTAGATACAAGAGACTAAACTTGTGTCCAGAGGTGAGATGCGAAGGCAGAGAGGGTTAGGAGCAGGTTGAATGGACATGGTGAATCGGGTGCAAAGGAGGAGTGTGCTGTCACAGAATGGGGAGAGCAATTAGGGTCACATAACAATGTATGTGTAAACTTTTGTATGGGAAACTAACTTGAAATGTAAACTTCATTTAAACTACAACAATAAACAAATAAATAAATAAAAAAGAATACTAACAGAGTTAGCACAACTTGACCAAGGCAAAGCCATAGAAGCTTCCTAGACACATCCAAATACCTTGAGGGACCGAGTTACTGGGGTTGAGGGCTGGAGACTATGGCCTCGGGGGACATCTAAGTGAATTGGCGTAACACAGTTCATAATGAAAATGTTCTACATCCTACTTTGGTGAGTGGCATCTGGGGTCTTAAAAGCTTGCGAGCAACCATATAAAATACATCTGTTGGTCCCATCATGTTTGGAGGAAAGGGGAATGAAGAAAACCAAAGATGCAAGGAAAACATAAGTCCAAAGGACTAATGGACAACATGAACCACAGCCTCCACCAGCCTGAGCCCAGAAGAAGTAGATGGTGCCCAGCTACCACCACTGACCGCTCTGACACAGATCACAATAGAGGGTTCTGTACAGGGCAGGAAAAGAATGTAAAACAGGCTTACTGGTCTGACAGAGACTGGAGGGGCCCCCGTAACTGTGGCCCCCCAGACACCCTGCTAATTCAGAACTGAAGCCACTTCCGAAGTCCACCTTTTTTTCAGCCAAAGATTAGACAGGGCTATAAAACAAACAATAACATATGTGAGGAATGTGCTTTTTAGTTCAATCAACTATAGGAGACCTAATGGGCAACACCTGGTCAAAAGCAAAGCCGAGAAGGCAGGAAGGGACAGCAAAACTGGACAAATGGACATGGGGAACCCGAGGTGTAAAGGGAAAGGGGGAGAGTGCTGACACATTGTAGGGATTGCAACCAATGTCACAAAATAATTTGTGTATAAATTTTTGAATGAGAAACTAATTTGAGCTATAAACTTTCACCTAAACACAATTAAAAAAATAGAGAATCTTTACAGAAAAAACAGACATGAGACATGTGTTGCCTAGTTGTTGCATATCAATGGATCAATTTTGTTTATATCTGTTAAGTATTATCAGTAGGACAGACATAGGTAAAAACCATGTTGTCCTTAATTTCTTAAACTGACAAATTTTAGTATCATGCACTATGTTAATATACACTGTAAACTAAAATAGAAGTGAAGAGCTTAGAATTTGAACAAAATATAAACACAAATGCATCAACATGATTTATATGACTCAGGCACACAGTTAAAATCATTGTGAAATTTCACCCTTTTCAAAGGGTTTTTGTTTTATAAAATTTAAGCAATAAATATTTTGTTTCTAGAATTCTGTAGTTGTCATGAAGGCATTCAATTGAACACCATGACACGTATTCTTTTCTAAAAACCCAAGATTGAATCAATATGTAATTAGACAAAAAGAAGTAAATAATAAATGCCTGTGTGAATTACAAATACTCTAGCTTTACAGAGGTTATTTTACTCATGTTTGTATGTACCATACTTAATTTATATATAAGGAAATATACAGCCCATAAAAATTATTAGCAGACATTGGATTACCTAAAAAGCTAAATATCAACAATAATGAAAAGAGATTCCTCAAGTAGATGAATGGGATGGCACAATATTCCTGCATACATGAACAATGTATCTCTGTTACTTTGTTTATCATTCATATAAGTAAAAAACTGGGCAGGGGCATTTTTTCCCTGTTCTTGTTAGATGCCATCAAGTCAGCCTTCAACTCTTAGGTTATAGCTAATTCTTTTAAATAGCTAATTTTCCTTCTGAATTCCAGATCTACTGGTCTTCTTATCATTTTTCTTTCTAGTCCAGTCAAATTCTATTTCTCAAACAACTCCTGACTCCCAAACTTCATAGCCACATTGGTATTTTCAACTGTCTTTGTGACAGAAAGCAAGGAAATGAAAGAAATGAATTTTATATATTAAGTGTTTTTATACCTGAAATAATATTTACTGCAAATTTCACAATGTAATGATATGCATTACTGATAACCTTTTTGTCATCTATAGGAATTGGACTCATACTTAGCCCCTGAATACAGCATTAAGGTTTTTCATGCTAGCTGGAGGACCAGAAAATTCCTGTTATGTTGTACTTCATTAGGATCCAACATGAGGAAAAAAGTAATCATTGAAATAATATATTTGAAAGTTGCCTCTAAACTTTTAACCATGTTTATACATGTAAAGTAGAAAAGTAAGTTAAAGATTTTCCCTTTATATTGAACAGTGTGGTCATCCAATTCATACATGCACATATTTATTCATTCATTCAGCAAGCATTTACTAAGCATATCTTATATAGTGGATTTTATTATACCACATGAGAATATTAAGTATACAAAATCATAATGGATGTAAATCTATTTTATTTGCAGTTAACATCATTATTTGAGGGGGAATAACTTACAACCCACTTATTACCTGGAACAATAAAACAAGAAATGCTTCAATTCCCTTCGTTAATTTCTGTATACCTCCTTCCCTTATATCTATGATTTCTATGACAACTCAGAAAATAATATTGTAGAATTGCTAGAAAATGCATCCTGACTCCATTCTAAGTTTTGAAATGTCAAGGACCAATGGATAAATTGAAGTATTTGATTCATTTAACTTTTAATAGATGCATAACTCTCAAATAGGTTATTTACTTATTTGCTAAGTACATTTGGCTTCTAAAATAGTAAGAAAATTAAATCCAAGTTGAATGGACTTTGATAAATGCACCTTTGAACATAAAAATGTTTCCAACTTAGCAATTACTCATCTTTCTTCTTTGTGATATGTATCAATAAAATAAATAAATGAAAGGTTACAAGTCCTATACCCAATTGCTGTTATCTTCTTTCTGTCAGCACAAATAGGTGTTCTGAAACATGGTTGTAACTTCTATATACTTACAAAACACTTCTGTGGAGCTATCAGTTAATATGTTGGAGTGTCATTCTCAAAGAAGACTACTTTTCCAAAATGGTATTCATGAAGAGTATAGGCTAGAAATTATGCCACATTTTATTAATTGGTATATCATATATTAATCGGTATTCAAGTGCCATCTCTACCACAAAGCCTTCTGATTCACCCCTTCCCGCTTATATGTTCTCTCATGTTCACTCTCTCTTCTTTAAACACTTCATGCAATTTATGTTTACATCTCTTATGGTTATCATCATTTTTATCATTCATTGTAATGGTTTGAATAAATATTTCACTTTCTATGATAGAATTTAAACTCATATTATACAAAGACTCTTACATATTTTCAATTCACCACTGTGGATATCAGACTCAAGAAATATGTTTAAATGAAGGGATATTTGCTTTAAGTAATTCATTACAGGAATTCCCAAAAGGAATTATTTTAAGAAGTCCCAGGTCATTTATTACCTGTACCAGAAACTTTGGCATTTTATTATTTTTAATTTTGGACCTTTAGGCTATACTATTTTTATTGTTCTTTACTAGGTTTAGTTTTTTTAGACTTCTCAAAGACAAAAAAATACCTATAAGATCCTTGAGGCCAACGACAGTTTTCTAATACTTTTATACTCTCAGAATTCTTAGCACAGTGGGTGTATGCAGGTGTGTTCAGTTTAATTGGTTAAATGTCACCAAGGCTCATCTAAGAAACAATTCAGAACACAGCTAGCAGCCATCTTCTGGTCAAGGGGAATCAAGTCCCATAACATTCGCTTACCATGGCATTGATATTTGCATGATCTCCTTTCCTATTCCGAATCTGAATACAAGATATCAGCAAATTCAATCCTACTCCAGTGGCCAGATTTCTCAGGTCAGCAGCACTGTATTCCCCAAGCAACAGCAAACTGTTGTTATCAGAACCAAGTCCCAAAGAGGCCCGATAGAGATAGGTCTGAGACAGTCTCTCGATTGTGGTAACATCTATTGTTGTTGATGTCATGCAAGGATTTGAAGTCATCCTCTTTCCATTCCTCAGTTCCTCTGGAGAGCAACAGCAAACTGCACAGCGGCTCTGAGAGCAACAACCTAGGCTCTGGTTCAACTTGTTGCACAGGAATAAAAGTAAGACCCCAGAAATAAAAAGGAAATACAGGCCAGAGCAATGACAAAATACAAGTTCTGGGCAGAAAGCTGCCCTCCTGTTTCCCAGGGATCTTCCAAGTCTGGAAGGACTTGAGGGGCAGAGTTGCTCAACAGCACACCCACAGTGATGGAAAAGGAAAGTGGTGGGTCTCCATGGTCCCAAACCACTACCATCACTCTCTGCTTAACTGCATCAGTGGAAAGAACTAACCGAGCTGTCCGCAGCTCTCGCATACTGGCTGAAATTCTGAAAAGGCTAGAATCAGAAGCCTGAGAGACATGGTAGGAAAGCCAGGCATTGGAGCCACTGTCTGCATCCTCTGCTACCACTTTTGTGACCAAGTGTCCACTTCTAGCAGAGCAGGGCACAATTTCCACTGGTACACAGCCATTCCTTGGCACGGGAAACAACGACTGGAACATTGTTGTTCCTATCCACTACAAACAAAGTTCACAGTCAGTGTTGCACTTCTGGGAGGAATGCCACCCTCCCTGGCTTCCACCTGTAAGGAAAACCCCCTGAGCCGCTCGAAGTCAAAGGAAGTTTTGGCAGTGATACCCCACTGGATGATTCCACTGCCACCAAGCTAGAGACTGACGGGCCTTCAGAATTAATATCTAACAGCTCATAGAAGACAAGGCCATTCTTCCCCAGGTCCGGGTCCTGGGCAAAACACACGGCCCAGGTTGGCCCCGGGCCCGTTGTTTTCAGCCACAAAGAGTTCCTGTTGCGGTTGGGGAAAGCTTGCTGTATTGTCGTTCACAGCAGCAACTTACACAGTGAGTGTCCTGCGGGTGCTAAGCGGGGGCAAGCCACCATCGGAAGCAGTGATTAGGAGCTAGTATTCGCTGATTTGCTCCCGGTCCAGCGGCCCATCAGTCAGAAGGCTGTAGTAGTTGTCAAAAGAAACCTTTAGCTGAAAAGGGCTTCCGCTGTACATGCTAAAAGTGACCCTACCATTGGGACCAAGGTCCTCATCCCTTACACTGAGGAGAGCAATCTCTGTGCCAGGTGCGGCGTCTTCTGGAACCGGGCTAGATAGAGTCATGAGGTTCATCTCGGGGGCATGATCGTTCACGTCAGTTACCTCCACCAGCAGTTCAGCAGCGCTAGCTAAACCGAAGGTGCCTTCATCCCTCGCCTCTATATTATGTATGCCTCCAACAGCGTTTAAGGTGGACCTGGTGACACGCACCTCCCCACTTCTAGGGTGCACGAGAAAACGGTATCTCAGCTCTGCTCACGTGCTATTGCTTAAGGAGTACCGGATTTCCCCATTGGAGCCCTCATCCGGATAGACGGCCTGAACTCAGAACAACACAATCCCATTGGGGACAGTCTCTGGAATCTTCGTGCGGTATACGGAGCGCTCAAATACAGGCGCGTTGTTGTTGGTGTCCACCACGATGATGGTGACTTGTGCGTCTCCGAAGCGCGCGGGCCGCCCGCTGTCCCGAGCGGTGGGGGGCGCGCTGCTCGCGATCCAGCGTTTTCTCCAACACCAACTCTGGGTATTCGCTGCCGTCGACCCGCGCCCCCATTTCCAGGCGGAAGTGCTGGCTGCGACTGAGGCTGTAGCTTAGCACCCCGTTGCTTCCCTCGTCGGCATCATGAGCTTTGGAAGAGTAAAGCTGGCTTCGGGTGTCAGGAACTCGGGGATGTGGGGCTGCAAGCTGCCAGCAGACAAAAGAGGCGAGTTGTCCTTGGCGTCCAGGACGTGAACGCCCATCTTGTGCAGCTCATAGGTCAAGACGCAGACAGCTTTGGCCTCGCACAGCCGCTCGCGGTCTGCCGGCTCTCGGACCACCAAGCTACCGCTGACCGGGTCCACTCCGAAGTAGGGCTCATCGTGACTGGAAGCAAGCGAAAGTTCCTCAAGGACAGAGCGGCCGCCGACAGTTTCAAGTCCTCGGCGACATTGCCTACAGCTACTCCCCGCTCCGTCTCCTCCAACACGGAGTACTGCAGCTACCCGGCTGAGGCGCCGCAGGAGACCCAAAAATAGAGAGCCGCCACCCCCTAGCCCACCATGCTGCCTCTCGGCGTCCGCGCTCCTCCAGCGGCGACCCGGAACCATGCTCCGGACTCCCGGAGAGAACGAGCCGCCGGGAAGAGCACGCTCCGCCAGGCCGCCGCCGGCTGGAAGCGCCGCGACCGCCGACGTTCAGTCTTCGAGTACCGGAATTGCCCGGGTTGGCCAGCCAGGAGCTGGGCTTGCTAGACTAGAGATTTCACACCCGTCTGGGAAAGAGGAGCCGCGGGGTGCGGAGAAGCACAGCGCCGCCTAGAGGTGCAGAGACGAGGGGAACTGTGAGTTGGCAGAGCGTGGTCTCCCTCCGCTGCGGGCCGGGATCTCCCTCCGAGCCCCCGCAGTGGAAGCGGGGCGAGGCAAGAAAGACACTCGGATAATCTAACATAATTCTCCTTAAACGGCGTTTCCTAGGACAGTGGCGAGCCCCGCGACAGCCCCGGTGTTAACTCCCACAAGCTCTGCCTGAAAACTGCTTGCAACTGGGGCTGAGTCGGTGGACTCCTCCCGCCAACTGTTCCTGCGCTGCAGGAAAGCTGAGCGTAGAGGTCCTAGCGACTCGACCCATTAACCTCTTAACTGCCCGTGGAAGAAGGCGGGACTCAGAGGGAAACTGCTGGGAGGAGGCTGTGAGAGGAGGTTCAGTGAACGTGAACGACCACGCCTTCTAGGCTTAAGGAAACAGGAGTCCCCAGGCAAGTGCTGTGGGGCATTTAGTGCTGGCCTCCCAGCCTCTCTCCACTGCAAGTTGAACCCTCTTATGCATCCTCTTATAATCTCGGAGCCACCAAGAGTTAAACATAGGCGACCAGGGAGGGGCAATCTGGGGAATAGTGTCCGCCTCAGGCTTCCTCCTGATTCTCACTTTATCCAGGCACCACAGCAGAAGAGCGCAAGCTTTATCATTCTACTTTCCGCTCTTTGCGGGATAAATTTTTATCTTTCCCCAGGAGGCCCTGGTGGGAGGCCCTGATGGGAGCGCTTTGTAAGCGACTCTTGACGCGCTAGGGAAAAAGGAGATCAAGAACCAGTCAATATCAAGAATCAGAAACTCAGGAAGACTTGACAACTCATCCCCAAAGAGGATGTGCGAAGAAGAGGAAAAAGAAAGAACTGAGACACTCTCCAGAGTGTGACCAGAAAACCAGAGCTTTATTTACTCTACATATTTAGAAAACAGCAATCAAGCAAAGTGAGAACAGACTAGATGCCCATTTTTTCTCCAGCTTCGCTTTTATGCCAGTTTTCTGCGCAGAAATTGGGACTGCAATCAGTTCTATGTGAGATAGCTCTGAGATACAATAACCACCTTCAAATTCCAGTTAGCACCCTACAACCAGTCTCTTGCCGAGAGGAGAACTGAAAGGAAAGAGACTTTTAAAATTGAGTGTTAAACACTAAATTCCTCACTCAAATCCTTGTTTTAACACAGTGTCCAAAGTCCCAAGAACCAAAATCTGAAAGGCAAAAGCTGAATACAGATCAAGAATGGAGGCTTCCAGGACATTATATTTTCTGGTCAGAATATTGCCTAAAATTGTTGATAATTTTTGAAGCTAGGTGATGATTACATAAGGGGTTAATTAATTGATCCTTTACACTTTCTAGTATGTCTGAAATTTCCTGTACTTTTTCTAATTAATGACTAAAATGTGGGGTGGGGGGCTCAAGCACTCTCTTAAGGGTAAAAATGGGACTGCTGCCAGTAAGATCAAATCATCTTCCCTGAACGTCACAAACCCACCCCTTATCTCTTTCAGGGAAATAGAAGGGGCAAGCTGCAGCATAATAAAACAATGTGAGTAGTAAATGTTCCAAACTAGTTTGCTTTTCTGAGTTAAGAAACCTGAATATCACTGATACAAGTCTCAGATAAAATTAAAGAGGGAAATATGTCAGCCCATTAAAGTGCTAGGTGGAGTCAAGAACACGTATGGCTATCATTGGGAGTCCTCATTAGGATGTGAAATAGACCACAAAAATTGAATTTCTTCAATTCTTCACCAAACTTCAGAACCAAAAATAAAATAATTATCTACCAGAGATTAGGGTTTGCATTTCCTCGTTTCAATTTAATGCTGCTAATCAAGTTTACTGCTTTGGGGTGAAAGGTTATTATTTCTGCTTTTCCATAAGCAGCTGACAAAATACATGTGGAGCGACGTACTTACTTTTGGGAGGCAGCTGCCCCTTAATTTTAAACATGCATTCAAGCCTCCAGTTATAACAGGTTAAGAATTCTGAATTGTATCTAGGAGGATAGTATTTGTAAGTATGGATTAGGGGGTGGAGAGAAGGAAAAACTCCTACAGAGAATCAGCACGGAAAACCATGACAAAAATTCCTCCTCCTTCACACACTTCTCAGACTTTTCACATTTCTCTATTCAAATTTCCACTGACATCTATTTTTCTAAAGATTTCATTTGTGTGAAGAATAACTGGATAGCACTCAACCAGTGGGATTTGTTCTACCATATGCTTTCCCATCTTTAGACACAACATTGTATTCATATTCAAATAAAAGATTTGTGGGAAAGCAATATTTGAGAGAGAAGGATATTCAAAGATAAGGAAAGCTAACAACGTGCCTTTTGGATAAGATGACCAGGCGAACATTAAAATCATGCATTAACAAAACTTCTCTTCAACAAGGCCTTTTATTGTCAGTATTCCATTTTACCACTTTTTGGCATTTTTAATAGTTTCTCTTAATCAGGTATTTTCAAGTTTTTAATTAAGCACAGTACAACTTTAAGTGGCGACTACACAAAAACATAATCCTGATTTCTCCTTGGCCTTTATCGCCAAAACAATTATTATAAAGCTCTCCCACCAAACTTGGCCTCAAGTTTTAAACTCAAAATATTTCTAACCATAATGCATAAACTCTGATTAGAGATCTTGAAACCAAACAAGAAAATAGTAAATCTCATACTCACCAGAGTTTGTCAGCAAAAGGATATTATAATTTGAACAAGATTATATTTGCCTATATTCAAATTTCATATTCCTATATATTTGGTAAGCATGCACACTAGATCTCCAAGCTGCCAATAAATCTTTCACCAACTGTGGCTGAAAGGGAAGGCCTGCAATGACAGCGAACCACCCTCACCCGACAACAGTTTATTAAATAGTGCCTAAATTTGTGGGGTTTAGACATATTCAACATGGATCCTGCCCGCAAAGGACTCTGGGAATGAGCTGACCAGGCCATAACCCCGTCTTGTGTTAGAGACATTTAACAGGTGCTTCCATATCCTTAACTAACAGCTACAGATTAACTGCCTTTAAGTGTAAATGTAACCATCAATCCTTAAACACTCCCTAGAACCCTTTCCTCAGCGGTTTCAAGGCTTCCCTTTTCCCCTCTCCCTTGGGCCCTCCAGTGTCACATTCCTTTTTTCCTTTGTAATGCACCCACTCCTTGAGTACAAACGCATTTAGAACAAAGACCCCCGTGTGCGCAAACGTTATAGCCTGGGTAATTACCAGCGCCTCGAAGGTGGGTGCGTAGCAGAATTCAGTACTACCCTCTGTACATAAGAGCCCTGGTGGCGAAGTCGTTAAGAGCTCAGCTGCTAACCAAAAGGTCGGCAGTTTGAATCCACCAGCCCTCCTTAGAAACGCTATGGGGCAGTTCTACTCTATCCTATAGGGTCGTTATGAGTCGGAATCCACTCGACTGCAACGGGTTTTGGTTCTCTATACATAAATTTCTCCTTATTAACGGCTTTGGTCCGATCAGCCTTTTACCACCTGTCTTTTCAGAGTCTGAACAAACCTTTCCAAGCCCGTTTTGGGCTGTTTCATCGCCTGCACTTTCAGCTCTTGCCTTTGGGATAGCCCCTGCTTATGGCTTGAGGGGCGTGGGCGCACTATCAAAGTTGTGTCCAATGGACACCATTCTTGCATCTCTAGCCAACCAAGGTTATCTAACCAGAAATCTGACAAAGACACTATCAGCATTCCTCAAAAAAGCTCTATACCAATCTCACACTATGCTATAGTTGCAAAAATGCTAAACATCATTAGATCATCAAGGTAGCTGCTTAAAAGGAATTTGATTAAAATTTAACAGCTGTCACAAAACAATAGCACTTTAATTTTAAACAGTCAAACACCAGTTATTCCCATAAAAATCAGGAGCATAACAGGACACTTCTTATTATAGCTATTATTCGAATATACTGATGGCACAGTAGTTAAGTGTTCTCAGCAGTTGGAACCCTCCAGCCGCACCCGGGGTGAAAAATGTGGCAGTCGGTTTCTGTAAAGATTATAGCCTTCGAAATCCTATGGGGCAGTTCTACGCCGTCCTTAGGGTCGCTATGAGTCAGAATCAACTTGACGGCAATGGGATATATGTATGCACACACAAATATGTTAGAAAGGATGACAACATATGGTCAGACGATAAAATTTATTAAGAAAGCAAACAAACCCACTGCCGACAAGTCCATTCTGACTCATAATGACCCTGAAGGACAGGGTAGAACTGCACCATAGAGTTTCCAAGGCTGTCATTCTTTACAGAAGCAGACTGCCATATCTTTCTCCTGCAGAGCAGCTGGTGGTTCGAACCACCTGCAGAGCACTTTAACCACTGCACCACCAGGGCTCCTGATAAAATTTGTAGGTAATAGAATTTTCTACTTGTAAAACCCCAGAGAATTGAAGGAAAAAGCAACTAGAACCAAAAATAGTTCAATGAGATAATATATAAAACCAGTTTCCCTACATACATGCAATAACTAGACAAAATGTAGGATTTCTACCAATTACAGCTAAATAAAAATAGATACTGTTAATGTCCCTTCTCCTCTATGAAACTCATCAAAAACAACAAAAAGAACAGCAGACAAAAAATAAAATCACATCTTGGATGAAACTCTATAAAATGTTTGAACTTCAACAATAATATAAAAGGAAATTACCAAGTGCCACGAAAATTAGATCAAGATGTAAGAGAATGCTAGAGATGATACCTGCCACTGGAGATCCTGGGGAGAGTTGGTAGATTGGCACTTTCCAGAGTAGTGGTATACACTGAGATGCAAAGCCAAAGACTCCTTGTTTGGAACAAAAAGATCTAGGTACACAGGCTGAAGGCAAGACTCTCCATTAATCCTATTTGTCAGCACAAAATAAGAGAGAAAGCAGAACTGAATATGATAACAAGAAGATGTGCTACTATTTCAAGAATAAACCTAAGGATATGGCAAGATGAAGAGAAAATTCTGGAATCACAAGCTGCCCTGCAGCTGTCTGTTCTCATCAGCTGACAATATATACAAGCTACAGCACACACAAACCACTCTATATCAAACAGTAAATAAGGAAATGTTCATGCTAACCCGGAGCACTGCTTGTCCAACCATTGTTACATTTTTCACCTGAAAATAACTGGTCTTAGGGGAATTCAATTCAAAGAGAAGTAATAGTCAAAAAAGAGCCAACATAGAATCTACACGAAATATTGCAAGAAAGAAGGAGAAAATCAATATGACATATTACAGATAAAAATCCCACACCTGGAAATTTTTACTACAGAGAAGATAAAATTTTTGACTAAAGATATCTAATCAAAAGATTCACAAAGCTTAATTCTAAATGGCCGCAGGGAATTAAGAGCTCAAAACAGAGTTAAAAAGTAACAGTGAGAAAGTGAAAGGCCACAGAAGACCATGAAAACTGAGCTGGCAAAGTTCATGAAATAAGTGGAAGAGAAACACGAAGTTATCACAAAAATTAAGGTCACACTGGAAGCAGTAAAAAGGTGCACAGGCCCTGCTTGGCACACACTCAAGAACAAGAAGAAACATTTGAGAGTCTTGAGGAAAAAAAAAAATATTTAAAAGAATAAATAATTAGGAAGAATTAGAGAGAAAAGTGTAACTTTGGAGCAAATAAAAAGTGAACCCAACATACTCCTAATAAATGTCCTCAAAGAAACCAAACAAATGGAAAACGAAGAAATATCCAAAGACAACATTCAAGAAAACTTTTTGAGATAAAAATCAACTTTAGATTTCCACTCCCAGCAATGGAAGTCTAGTTTATCTCCATCCAGTGGCAAACCAATGGCAGCAGATGGGTGGTCAAAGTGGTTTTCCCTTGCTGTCAGAAAAAAAAAAATGAATTCATTGTATCTCAAGAATATTTTAAAATAAATGGAAAGATGTTCCATGTTTACAGATGGAAGAATTAGTATTGTTAAGCTGTCAATACTACCCAAAGCAATCTATAGATTCAGTGCAATCCCGATCAAATTTCCAACAGCCTTCTTTAGAGAAATACAATAACAAATTCCCAACAAGAGGCCCCGAATAGCTAAAGCAATGTTGAAAGAGAAGAACAAAGAAGGAGGACTCACATTTCCTGATTTTAAAACATACTATACAGCCACAGTACTGGTATAAATAGGCTGGTACTTGTATAAAATAGGCTGGTACTGGTATAAAAATAGACACATATACCAATGGAATAGAATTGAGAGTCCAGAAATAAACTCACACATCTATGGTCAACTGATTTTTTTCTTCTGTATTTTTTTATTGTACTTTAGATGGTTTACAGAACAAACTAGCTTCTCATTAAACAATTAGTACACATATTGTATTGTGACATTGGTTGCCAACCCCACAATATGTCAACATTCTACCCGTCTCGACCTTGGGTTCCCTATTATCAGCTTTCCTGTCCCCTCCTGCCTTTTCATCCTTGCCCCTGCGCTGGTGTGCCCATTTAGTCTCATTTTGTTTTATGGGCCTGTCTGATCTTTGGCTGAAGGGTGAACCTCAGGAGTGACTTTGGTATTGAGCTAAAAGGGTGTCCAGGGGCCATACTCTTGGGGTTTCTCCAGTCTCTGTCAGACCAGTAAGTCTGGTCTTTTTTGTTTGTTTGTTTTTGAGAGAGAGTTAAAATTTTGTTCTATATTTTTCTCCAGCTCTGTCTGGGACCCTCTATTGTGATCCCTGTCAGAGCAGTTGACGGTGGTAGCCAGGCACCATCTAGTTGTGCTGGAGTCAGTCTGGTGGAGGCTGTAGTACTTGTGGTCCATTAGTCCTTTGAACTAATCTTTCCATTGTGCCTTTGATTTTCTTCATACTCCCTTACTCCAGATGGGGTGAAACCAGTGGAGTATCTTAGATGGCTACTCACAGGCTTTTAAGACCCCAGATGCTACTCACCAAAGTAGAATGTAGAACATTTTCTTTATAAACTATTTATGCCAGTTGAGCTAGATGTCCCCTGAGACCATGGTCCCCACAGCCCTCAGCCCAGTACTTTGGTTCCTCAGGGAGTTTGGATGTGTCTATGAAGCTTCCATGACCTTGCCTTGGACAAGTTGTGCTGGCTTCCCCAGTATTATGGTCAACTGATTTTTGACAAGGGTGCTAAGTCCATTAGATGAGAAAAGAAGAGTCTCTTCAATAAATGGTATTGGGAAAATTGGATTTCTGCACGCAGAAAAATGAAACTGGATCCATGCCTCAACCTTACACAAAAACAAACTCAAAATGGATCAAGGACCTAAAAGTGCAAACTAAAACTATAAAATTCTTAGAAGAAAAAGCAGGGGCAATGCTGTCAGGCCTAGCTTTTAACAGTGGATTATCTAATATAATAAAAAAGCACAAAGAGCAAAAGAAAAATAAATAAAAGGGATCTCATAAAAATTAAAAACTTTTGTTCATCAAAAGATTTTACCAAAAAAGTGAAAAGACAAGCTACCAACTGAGAGAATACCTTCAGAAACATATATCCAATAAGAATCTAACAACCAATATACATATAAAATTTCAACAACTTAAGAAAAAAAGATAACCCAATCATAACATGGGCAAAGGTCTTGAATACACATTTCACCAAAGAAGACAAACATATGAAAAGATGCCCAGTGTCATTAGCCATCAGAGAGATACAAATCAAAACCACAATGAGATACCATTTCACTCCTACTAGGATAGCTAAGATAAAATAAATAAGTAACAAATGTTGGCAAGGATGTGGGGAAAATGGAACCCTTATACATTGCTGGTGGGAATGTAAAATGGTACAGTACAGCTGTTGTGGAAAACAGTGTGGTGGTTCCTCAAAAAACTAAAAATAAATTAGAACTACCATATGACCCAGCAATTCCACTCCTAGGTATATACCCACAAAATTTGAAAGCAGAGACTCAAACAGAGACTTGTACAACAATGTGCATTGCAGCATTATTCACAATAGCCAAAAGGTGGAAACAACCTAAATGCCCATCAGCAGATGAATGAATAAACAAAATGTAATCCACACATACAATGGAATACTACACAGTCAGTAGGAGAAATGAAGTCTTGATACATGATACAATATGAATGGAGCTGGAAGATATTATGCTGAGTGAAATAAGTCAACCACAAAAGAGTAAACATTGTATAACCTCACTTATACAAAAAGACAAGAAAAGGCAATGTAGAGAGAACAAAGTTTATTAGTGGTTACCAGAGATGGGAGGGAATTGGGGAAAAAGGACTAACAGTGATGGAAAAATCTCATTGATTAAGGGTGGAGTTGCACAGCCAATTATTATCATTGCTGTCAATAAGTGGTACATCTGTAAAAAGCTGAATTGGCAAAAGTTGTGTAATAGATACATGTACAACAACAACAAAAAGAGTAGCTGCTGAGGCTGCTTATGCACAGCCAAAAACTTCATGGGATTTGGTTCCTTGGTTTGGAGGTTTAGGGTCATGGTTTCATGGGACATCCCAGTTAATTGGACTAACAACATGTTCAGTACTTCTGTTCTATCTCCTAGTTCATTGCGTAGTGCCTGGGGTCTTAAATGCTTGCAAGCAGCCACCATTTAAGGTACAACAGTTGGTCTCTATTCACCTGTAGCAACAGAGGAAGAGAGTCACGAACAGGAGGAGGATATGGAATGTGTGGGCTAACTGCCTCCATGAACAAGTGCCTCCTCTGCCATGAGACTAGAAGAACTGGATGGTACCCAGCTACCATTACGGAACATTTTGATCAAATATCCTATAGAAGAATACTGATCAAAGGGGGAAAATGCAGAACAGAATTTCAAATTCTTATGGACTCCAGACTTCCTGGAGCCATGAAGGTTGGCTGAACCCCTGAATCTACTGCCCTGAGATAATCTTTAAAACTTGAACCAAAAATATCCCCTGGAGTCTTCTTAAAACGAAACAATCGTTTAGCTTACCTAGAAAAAATTTCTGCCTTGAGCATATGCTCTTGTAAGAACTATCTATATGGGATCAAATTGATAAAGCAACTCAAAAGATTACATAGGAATCTTAGGGGACAGTGAATTTATGTTACTAGGGGAGGAACAACTCAGAAAAGGAGGGTGAGAATGGTTGCACAACTGAAAGAATGTAATCAATGTCACTAAATGATACATGTAAAAATTGTTGGATTGGTGCATGTTTTGCTGTATATATTCTCAACAACAACAACAAAATAAATAATTTTTAAAAAATCATTTAAAAAAGAGTTTTTACAAACTGAGTATGCACTCAGGCTTCTGATTTCAGCTCCACCAGGTAAAAATCCTGGAAGTCATCACTCCCAATCTTACAACGAGGAAAAGTTGAGTGGCTGTGGGCATACTCAAAGCTGTGCCTCCCTGAGGAGAAAAATCAGAGGCTTAATACTGTGGTAAGGGTAAGACTTCACTAAAATAATCTAGGCAGTCACTAAACAAATAAGCAAGCAAATAACAATAACAAGCTTGGGAATGGGGAGTGGTGGATCAGTATTCAGAGTTGCTACAATATATTATCTAAAATATTTAGTTTTAATAAAAAATTATGAGATAGGCAAAGAAAAAGGAAAGTATGACCTATACACTGGAAAAACAGCAGGCAACAGAAACTGCCTGTGAAAGCAATCAGATGTTGGATTAACAGAAAAGAATTTCAAAGTAGTCATTACAAATGTGTTCACAGAACAAAAGAGAGGCATGATTTACAGAGTAAAGAGAGGTATGATGACAATGTCACATCAAACAGAGAATATCAATAGCTAGAATTATTTAAAAGAACTAAATGAAAATTACGGAGTTAAAAAATACCCTAACTGAAATTTAAAAATCTCATTAGAGGGGCTCGAAAGAAGATTTGAACTGGCAGAAGAAAAAATTAGCAAACTTGAAGATACATGGATAGAGATTATGCAGGCCAAAGAACACAGAGAAAAAGGAATAAAGAAAAGTGAACAGAACCTCAGCAAAATGTGAGACACCATTAAGTGCACCAACGTATGCATAATGGGAGTACCAGAAGAGAGGAGAAAGAGAAAGGAGAAGAAAAAATATTTTTAAAAAAAATAACAGCTGAAAAAAACCCCAAATTTATTGAAAAACAATAATCTACCCATTCAGGAAGTTCAGTGAACTCCAAGTAAGATAAATGCAAAGAGATCCGTATCGATACATATCATAGTAAAAATGCTGAAAAACAAAGACAAGGAGAAAAATTTGAAATCAGGAAGAGAAAAACAACTCATCACTTACAAAGAAGTCCCAATAAGATTAACAGCTGACTTCTCAGTAGAAAAATGGAGGCTAGAGGCAGTGGGACAACCAATTCAAAGTGTTCAAAGAAATAAACTATCAATCAAAAATCTTATATTCAGCAAAACTATCTTTCAAAATTGAAATCAAAATACCTTCCAAGATAAACTAAAATGGAGAGAATCTGCTGCTAGCTGACCTGCCTTAGAATAAATACTAAAGGAAGTTCTTCAGATTGACAGCAAGGGATCCCAAATAGTAATTCAAATTCACACAGAGAATGCCAGTAAAAGAAATAATGTAACAAGAAAAGAAAATATAACTGCATATTTTCTCCTTTCTTCTCTTAACTGATTTTAAAATCAATTGTATAAAATAATATGTATATAATGTATTTGGACATATAACATAGAACTGTAAAATATGTGCAACATATTTGCCAACAACAGCACTAAGGAGGTGGATGAGAGCAAAGCTATAATGGGCTAAGGAAATTACTACCAGTAATAAAGTAATAATCATAATAAAATAATTACTCTTGTGTTTGTAACAGTAATAGTTTCGATAAGTACAACAATACAGCTTCTCCTCACTTATTGACTATCTCGTTATACGACATTTTGCATTTATGACCGTAGTAAAAAACTACTATCTGACCATTTTGCGCATTAATGACATACGTCTGGCAGTAATGAAGACTGAGTTGCAAAGCAAGAGTAACTGGCTTTGATGGTTAAGGTTATGTGTCAACTTGGCTGGGCCATGATTCTCTGTGGTTTGACAGTTATGTAATGATGTAACTTGGTAGTTATGTAATGATGTAGTCATCTTCCATTTTGTGATCGGATGTGCTTAGCTTATATTTTTGCATAACACCAATTTCACATAATGACCTGATCTTTGGGACCTAACCATGTCAATAAGTGAGGAGAGAGCGCAATACCACAAAAAGTGAATAGAGTTATATAGGTATAACATTTCTATATATCACTGAAATTAAGCTAATATAAATCTGAAGTTAATTCTCATATGCTAATATATATGGTAAAACCTACAGCAACCACTAAGAAAACTTCAAAAATAGTGAAAAAATCAAAAAAGAAATCAAAATGTTACATTAGAAAATATTCACTTATATTCATTTTACCGCAAAATAACCAGTAAAGGAGGAAGAGAGGGGAAAAAGTTATGAGGCATAGAAAACAAAAGTAAAATGGCAAGTATCAATCCAGATATATCAATAACAACATTAAATGTGAACAAATTAAACAATCCAATCAAAGGGCACAGCATGCCAGACTGGATAAAAAATTAAAAACAAAAACACAATCCAAGTATATGCTGTCTACAAGAGACACACTTTATTTCCAAAGACACAAATAGGTTAAAAGTAAAAGGATGAAATAAGATATATCATGCAAACAAGAACCACAGGAAGGCTAGAGTGGCTATAGTAATATAAGATAAAATAGACTTCAAAACTTAAAATATTACCAGCAATAAAGAGGAACATTTTATAATGACAAAAAAGTTAATTCATCAGGAATATAAAACAATTATAAACATATATGCATCTAATAAAAGAGCATTGAAATACATGAAGCAAAAACTGACAGAATGGAGAGTCAATTCAACAATAATAGTTGGAAACTTCAATACCCTATGTCTTAGTTGTCTAGTGCTGCTATAACAGAAATACAAGTGGATGGCTTTAACAAAGAGAAATTTATTCTCTCACAGTCTAATAGGATAGAAGTCCAAATTCAGGGTGGCAGCTCTAGGGAAGGCTTTCTCTCTCTGTCAGTTCTGGAGGAAGGTCCTTGTCATCAATCTTCACCTGGTCTAGGAGCTTCTCAGGCATAGGGACCCTGGCTCCAAAGGATGCGCTCTGCTCCTGGCTCTGCTTTCTTGGTGATATGAGGTCCCCATGTCTGTCTGCTCACTTCTCTCTTTTATATCTCAAAAGAGATTGGCTTAAGACACAATCTAGTCTTGTAGATTGAGTCCTGCCTCATTAACATAACTGCCGATAATCCCATCTCATTAATATCATAGAGATAGGATTTACAATGCATAGGAAAATCAAATCAGATGACAAAACGGTGGACAATCACTCAATACTGGGAATTATGGACTAGCCAAATTGATACACATTCTTTGGGGGGACACAATTCAATCTATGACATCCTGTTTTCAAAAATGGATAGAACAACTAGATGGAAGATAAACAAGGAAAAAGAACATGTGAACAGCACTATAAACCAATTAGACCTAACAGACATCTGTAGAACACTGCATCCAACAACAGCAGAAATGCTCATGGAACATTCTCCAGGATAGACCATATGCTAACCCATAAACCATGCATCAATAAGTTTAAAACGATTCCTATCATACAAAGTATTTTCTCCAGCCTCAATGGATCGAAATTAGAAATCAACAGAAAGAAGTCAGAAATATGTGGGAATGAAACAACACATGCCAATATAACGAATAGGTCAAAGAAGATATCACAGGGAAATTAAAAAATACTTTGCTATAAATGAAGCTTAAGACACAACATACCAAAACTTAGAGAGAAGCTAAGGCAGTGCTAAGAGGGAAATTTACAGCTGTAAATGCCTATGTTAAAAAAGAAGAAAGATCGCAAATCAGTAAACTTCCACCTTAAGACACTGGAAAATGAAACAGAAATTAAGCTTAAAGCAAGCAGAAGGAAGGAAATTATAAAGATTAGATAAGAAATTAATAAACTAAAGAACAGAAAACTATAGAGAAAGTCAACAAAACCAAAAGTTGGTTCTCTGAAAAGGTCAACAAAATTGACAAACCGTTAACTAGATTGACCAAGAGAAAAAGTGATAAGACTCAAATTACTAAGACTAGAAATGAAAGAAGGAACATTACTACTGACCTCACAGAAATAAAAAGGATTATAAGCAAATACTGCGAACAACTGCATGCCAGTAAACGAGTAACTTTGATGAAATGTACAAATTCTTAGAAAGACACAAGTAACAATACTGGCTCAAGAAGAATTAGAAAATCTGAATAGTCCTATAAAAAGTAAAAAATATTGAATTAGTAATAGAATAACCACTTACAAAGATAAGCCAAGGCCTAGATGGTTCACTGGCAAATTTACCAAATATTTAAATAAGAATTAATACTAATTTTTCAAAAACTCCTGCAAAGAATATACAAAGAGGGAATATGTACCAGCTCTACTTGAGGCCAGATGATACCAAAACCACATGAAGACATCACAAGGAAAGAAAACTACTATATCTCTTGTGAATGTAAGTGCATAAATCCTCAACAAAATACTAGAAAACCAAATGTGGCAGTATATAAAAAGAAATACACATCATGAACAGTGAGATTTATCCCAGGGATGCAAGGTTGGTTTAATATCTGAAAATAAGTAACTGTAATAACACTATACCAACTGAATAAAAGACAAAAAAACACATGGTAATCTCAAGAGATGCAGAAAGATCATTTGACAAAAATCCAACACCATTTTATAATAAAAACGATCAGCTAAGAATAGAAGGAAATTTTCTCAACCTGATAAAGGTCAGAGCTAACACAGATTTAAAGGTGAAAGACTGTATGTTTTCACCCTAAGATTAGGAACAAGCTAAATGTGTCTTCTCTTACCACTTTATTCAACACTGTACTGGAGGTTCTAGCTAGGGCAATTAGGCAAGAAAAGGAAATAAGAAGTACCCAGATTGGAAAGGAAGCAGTCAAAGTATCTCTATTTGCATAGGACATAATCTTGTATATAGAAAATCCTGAGAAAGCTACTTAAAAAAAAACCTGCCAGAACTAATAAATGAGTTCAGCAAGGTTGCATGAAACAAGATCAAACTCAAAAATCTATTGTATATCTATACACTTGCAATGAACAAATAAAAAATGAAATAAACTAATTCTGATTACACTAGTGTCAAAAAAATAAAATATTAAGGAATAAATTTAACATAATAGTGCAAAATAAATTATGAAAAATTGCTGAAAGAAATTAAAGAAGATCTAAATAAGTGGCGGGGATCCCATGTTCATGGAAGTAAAGACTTAATACTGTTAAGATTAAGTGTTATGGATTGAATCCACTACTCGTCGGACAGTTTGTCGTATTGTGGTGACTTGTGTGCTGCTGGAAACTATGCCACCAATATTTCAAATACCAGCAGGGTCAACCATGTGGCACAACTTAAAATGAGAAAAAACAGCTGCAAACATCTATTAATAATTGGAAAGTGGAATGTATGAAGTATAAATCTAGGAAAATCAGAAGTTGTCAAAAATGAAAAGAACACTTGAAGATAGATATCCTAAGCATTAATGAGCTGAAACAGACTAATATTGGCCATTCTGAATCAGACAATCATGTGGTCTACTATGCCAGGAATGACAACTTGAAGAGGAATGGCATAACACTCGTTGTCAAAAAGAACATTCCTAAAGAACCACGCTGTCAGTGACAGGATAATACCCATACACCTACAAGGAACACCAGTTAATACAACCATTATTCAAATATATACACCAACCACTAATGCCAAGGATGAAGAAATCGAAGATTTTTACCAACTTCTGCAGTCTGAAAATAATCAAACATGCAATAAAATGCACTGATAATTACTGATGATTGGAATGCGAAAGCTGGAAAGAAAGAAGGATCAGTAGTTGAAAAATATGGCCTTGATGATGGAAACGACACTGGAGATTGCATGATAGAATTTTGTAAGTCCAACAACCTGTTCATTAGAAATACCTTTTTCAACAACATTAACTGCGACTATACACGTGGACCCTTCCAGACAGAATACACAGGAATCAAATCAACTATATCTGTGGAAAGAGATGATGGAGAAGCTCAATATCATCGGCCAGAACAGAGCCATGGGCCGACTGAGAAACAGACCATCAAGTGCTCATATGCAAGTTCAAGTTTAAGCTGAAGAAAATTAGAAAAAATCCACAAAAGCCAAAGTATTACCTTGAGTATATCCCACCTGAATTTAGAGACCATCTCAAGAACAGATTTGATGCATTGAACACTAATGACCAAAGACCAGATGAGTTGTGGGATGACATCAAGGACATCATGAAGAAAGCAAAAGGTCATTAAAGAGACAGGAAAGAAAGAAAAGACCAAAATAGATGTCAGAAAACGCTCTGAAACTTGCTCTTGAATATAGAATAGCTAAAGGAAATGGAAGAAATGATTAAGTAAAAGATCTTAACAGGAGATTTCAATGGGCAGCTTGAGAAGACAAAGTAAAGTATTATGATGAAATGTTCAAAGACCTGGACTTAGAAAACCAAAAGGGAAGAACATGCTTAGCATTTCTCAAGCTTAAAGAACTGAGGAAAAATTCAACCCTCGAGTTGCTATATTGAAGGATTCTATGGGCAAAACACTGAATGACATAGGAAGCATCAAAAGAAGATAGAAAGAATACACAGAGTCACTGTACCAAGAAGAATTGGTCAACATTCAACCATTTCAGGAGGTAGCATATGATGAAGAACCGATGGTACTGAAGGAAGAAGTCCAAACTGCCCTGAAGTCATGGTGAAAAACAAGCCTCCGGGAATTGATGGAATACCAATTGAGATGTTTCAACAAATGGATTCACTGCTGCAGGTGCTCACTCGGCTATGCCAAGAAATTTGGAAGACAGCTACCTGGCCAATTGTATTATTTTTCTAGTGCTGCTATAAGAGAAATACCACAAGTGGATGGCTTTACCAAAGAGAAATTTATTCTCTCACAGTCTAGGAGGCTAGAACTCCAAATTCAGGGCGTCATCTCCAGGGGAAGGCCTTCTCTCTCCATCAGCTCTGGAGGAAGGTCCTTGTCATCAGCCTTCCCCTGGTCTAGGAGACTCGCAGCACAGTGAGCCTGGAGCCAAAGGACACGCTATTCTCCTGACTCTTGTCTCTTGGTGGTATGAGGTCCCCGTGTCTCTTTGCTCACTTCTCTCTTTTATATCTCAAAAGTGACTGGCTCAAGACACAACCCAATCCTGTAGATTGAGTCATATTCTCATCAACATAATTACCACTAATCTCATCTCATCAACATTATAGAGATAGTATTTACAACACGTAGGAAAATCACATCAGGTGACAAAATGGTGGATAATCACACAATACTGGGAATCATGGCCTAGCTAAGTTGACAGATATTTTGGGGGGACACAATTCAATCCATGACATTCAACCCCTTGGCCCCCCAAAATGTATGTCCTTGCTACATGTAAAACATATTCACCCATCATATCATAGCAAAAGTTTTAATTCAACTCCAACTCCAAAATCCAAAATTTCCTCTTCATCTATGAAATTTGGAATACAAGCTATCTACTTCAAAAGTACAATGGTGGAACAGGTACAAGCTAGACATTTCCATTACAACTGGTAGAAATAAGAAGGAAAGAAGGGATTGCAGGCATCAAGCAAGTCAGCAGAACACATTACATAAGCTCTCAAGGCTTGAAAATAATCCTCTGTTCTCTGAGACCATTTAGGCAATGGCCCTGCCCTCCAGACTCTAGGTATTGGCCACACTCTCCGGATTCTGAGTGGAGGACCCTCAGTTCTGGGCTTCAGCTCCACCTTCCAGGCCCACTGGAACTCTGCTCTCTTGAATTTGGATGGACCCATTCTCCTAGTCCATTTGATTGGCAATTCCACCCTTTGAGACTGAGGTAGCTGTGCTTCCTGTGTTCCTTGTCTCTTCAGCTTCTGCTTCCTGATTCCTTGGCCTCTCGACCCCTTGGGCCTTGCTGCCCGAGTCTGCCATCCAAGTGTTCCAAAGCTCTGTAGCTCCACCAATAAGTGCCTGAAGATACTCCACTCTGCCAGTAAACTTCAGCTGGAAGGCACTCAGCTCTCTCACTCCATAGGTCATGGGTTGGCTCCAATGCTGTCTGGTGCTGGTCTCCTGGTTCTGCTGCTGCCATTTCTCTGCTGCGGCTTCTCACCATCTGCATCATCTCCAGTGTAACAGCACTCCTCACTTCCTTCTGAGCCCTCATCAGAATTGTCTTTGATGTCCATCATTTCACCAACAATCTCTTCAAGGCAATCTAGGCTTTTACTATTAGGCACTTTAAAACTCTTCCAGCCTGTATTCATTCACAGCTTCAAAATCCTTCCACATTTAGGTATCTGTTAGAGCAGGACCCTACTCTCAGTACCAAAATCTGTCTTAGTTACCTAGTGCTGCTGTAACAGAAATACCACAAGTGGATGGCTTTAACAAAGAGAAATTTACTCTCTCATAGTCTAGGAGGCTAGAAGTCCGAATTCACGGCGTCAGCTCAATGGGAAGGCCTTCTCTCTCTGTCGGCTCTGGGGGAAGGTCCTTGTCATCAATCTTCCCCTGGTCTAGGAGCCTCTCAGCGCAGGGAGCCCAGCCAAAGGAAACGCTATTCTCTTGTTTCTTGGTGGTATGAGGTCCCCATGTCTCTCTGTTCACTTCTCTCTTTCATATCTCAAAAGTGATTGGCTCAAGACATAACACAATTCTGTAGATTGAGTCCTGCCTCACCAGCATAACTGCCACTAATCTCATCTCATCAACATTATAGAGACAGGATTTATAACACGTAGGAAAATTACATCAGATGACAAAATGTTGGATAATTACACAATACTGGTTATCATGGCCTAGCCAAGTTGATAGATATTTTTCGGGGACACAATTCAATCCATGACACCAATCAACTGGAACAGATCCATATTTGTGCCCATTCCAAAGAAAGGTGATCCAACAGAATGTGGAAATTATTGAAAAAATATCACTAATATCACATGCAAGTAAAATTTTGCTGAAGCTCATTCAAAAATGGTTGTAGCAGTACATCAACAGGGAACTATCAAAAATTGAAGCTGGATTCAGAAGAGGACATGGAACAAAGGATATCATTGCTGATGTCAGATGGATCTTGCTTAAAAGCAGAGAATACCAGAAAGATGTTTACCTGCTTTTTATTGACTATGCAAAGGCATTCAACTGTGGACCATGACAAATTATGGATAACAGAGCGAAGTATGGGAGTTCTAGAACACTTATTTGTGCTCATCAGAAACCTGTACATAGACCAAAAGGCAGTAGTTCAAACAGAACAAGGAGATGCTGTGTGGTTTAAAGTCAGGCAATGTATGTGTCAGGGTTGTGTCTTTTCACCATACTTATTCAATCCTATGTCTAGCAAATAATCCAAGAAATTGGACTATAAGAAGAAGAATGTGGCATCAGGATTGGAGGAAGACTCATTAACAACCTGCATTATGGAGATGACACAACCTTGCAAGCTGAAAGTGAAGAGGACTTGAAGCACTCACTGATGATGATCAAAGACTACATCCTTCAGCAAGGATTACACCTCGACATAAAGAGAACAAAAATCCTCAGAACTGGACCAATAAGCAACATCATGATAAACAGAACAGATTGAAGTTGTCAAGAATTTCATTTTACTTGATTCCACAATCAGCGCCCATGGAAGTAGCAATCGAGAAATCAAATGACACATTGCATTGGGCAAATCTGCTGCAAAAGACCTCTGTAATGTGTTAAAAAGCAAAGATGTCACTTTGAGGACTAAGGTGCGCCTGACCCAAGCCATGGTATTTTCAGTCTCCTCATATGCGTGCAAAATCTGGAAAATGAATTAGGAAGACCGAAGAAGATTTGATGCCTTTGAATTGTGGTGTTTGCAAAAAAATCTTCAATATACAATGGACTGCCAGAAGAACAAACAAATCTGTCTTGGAAGAAGTACAGCCAGAATGCTCCTTAGAAGTGAGGATGATAAGACTTCCTCTCACATACTTTGGACATGTTATCAGGAGGGACCAGTCCCTGGAGAAGGATATCATGCTTGGCAAAGTAGAGGGTCATCGAAAAAGAGGAAGGCCCTCAATGAGGTGGATGGACACAGTGACTGCAACAATGGGATCAAACATAGCAAAGGTTGTGAAGATGGTACAGGACCAGGCATTGTTTTGTTCTGTTGTACACAGGGTCACTACGAGTCAGAACTGACTAGTCGGCACCTAACAACAACAATGGATTGAATTATGTTCCCCCAAAATATGTGTTGTAATCCTAACTTCTATGCCTGTGGTTATTATCCCATTTGGGAATGGGTTGTCTTTGTTATGTTAATTAGACAGGATCAGTGTAGGGTATTTTTATTTTTATGCATTTTTATGCAAACAACGAGCACCTTTTATGTTTGTTTGCCAACCTCGCCCTCTCCTCGTGAGGCGTTTTTGTAAGCACTGCTATGCCAATTTTTTTTTTAAGTGTAGCACAGCATGCTTACAAAAACATTTAGTGAAGGAACAGCGTAGTTGGCAAACATAGAAGGTGCACATTTTTTGTGTGAAAATACGGTCTATCTTGAGTTGATCTCTTTAGAGATATAAAAGAGATTAAACAAGTGAGCAGAGGAGAGTTGGGTTAAGATAGATGACAAGGCACATGGAGATCTCCAAGGAACCAGGAAGTGGAAGCTGAAGAGACAAGGACCTTCCTTCCTCCAGAGCGACAGAGATAGAAAGCTTTCCCCTAGAGCCGGTGCTCTGAATTCGAACTTTTAGCCTCCTAAACTGTGAGAAAATAAATTTCTGTTAAAGCCATCCACTTGTGGTATTTCTATTATAGCCGCACTAGACAACTAAGACAGATGGCATACTCTCCTAATTGATTAAACACAATCCCGATCAAATCCCAGTTGGCTTCTTTATAGAAATTGTCAGGCTGATCCTAAAATTCATTTGTAAATACAAGGGACCAAGAATAGCCAAATCAATCTTGAAAAAAAGAACAAAGTTAGAGTACAAACACTTCCTGATTTCAAAATTTACTACAAAGTAACAGTAATCAAGAGAATGTGGTACTGGCATAAGGACAGACGTATAGATCAACAGAATAAAATTAAGAATCTGGAAATAAGTCCTCATTTTTATAATCAATTTATTTTCAACAAGATGCCAAAACAATTCAATGGAAAAAGAATAGTATTTTCAACAAATCGTTCTGGGTCTACTAGATACCTACATTGCAAAACAATTAATTTGAACCCCTACAGAACACCATATAAAAAAATTAACCAAAATGGATCAAGGACCTAAATGTAAGAGCTAAAATTGCAGAACTCTTAGAATACATAGTGGTAATCCTTCAAGATCTTGGATTTAGCAATGGTTTCTTAGACATGACAACAGAAGGACAAGCAACTAAAGAAAAAATAGAAGATATAAGATGGCCAATAAGCGTATGAAAAAATGTTCAACATAATGAGCAAATTGTAACCACAATTAGATACCACTTCACATCATTTGCTGCAGTAGTACTAGTGGACATACCTGTACTCTCCAACTTTTTTTACCAGTTTGACACCAGCCCTTCTCCCCATGGTACTCTACTTCTCTGCTAGATTTGATAATTTGTTGCAATGGCCACACAGAACAAATGAACTGCATTTACAGTTAAGTGGTTTATTGAGGAAGTAATAGGGTACAACCCAAGATCAGGATCAACAGTCTACAACTCAGGATCAGGATCAGCTCCCCTGAAGTGGGGAGCACATCCTTCCCTTCTTAGATACAAGACAGGTCTCTCAGCTTTTCTTGGCATGCAAGCGATCAGGCCTTTCTCTTTACTGTGCACACCCTCCCTTGGTTGTGCAGTCCTCCTTTCAGCCCCCTCTGGATAGGCCTTCTCTCAATTCCCTCAGAATAGGCCTCCTTTTGACCCTGCATGCCCACTCTCAGCTGTGTAGGCCTCCTCTTAGCCCCCTCAGGACAGGCCTCTTTTTGGCCCTGCACACCCCTCCCAGCCATTCAGGCCTTTCTGCTTTCAGCCTCTCCACTGCTAACCTACCCAGCTCATAGCCAGTGTAGCAGCTTTGTTCAGCTCTCTTAGCTGCATTCCTAGCAGCAGGTTTCTACTGTCACCACCAGCTCTGCCGCAGGGCCCCTTCCAGGCCTGTCACCACATACTGCAGCCCAGGGACAGACAAAAAGTATCAAACCATAAAGTTTTTTACAGCTTACCTAGGAAATGTTAATCAACCTGGCCAAAGTAACAAGCCCTCTGGGGTAGAAAACTAGGGCAAAAGTAATTCCTCAGAGCTTAGGCAAAAAATCTCTCAAGTTATTTTTCCAAAGAATCGAGGCAAAAGGCCATACAAAGGAACTCATTTCACCACACACACTAAGATGGCTATAATAAAAAAGACAAAAAAAAAAAAAACCATTTCCATGGAGTCGATTCCAACTCATAGCGACCCTACAGAAAACACAGAGAATAACAATTGTTGGCAAAGATAGGGAGAAATTGGAACTCTCAGACACAGTTGGTGGCAGTGTAAAATGGTGCAGCTGCTTTGTAAAGCACTCTGGCAGTTATTCAAAAAAGATGAACATAAAGTTACCACGTGACCCAGAAATTCCACTCTTAGATATATACCCAAGAGAAATAAGAACATGTCCACACAAAAACTTGTGTATTAATGTTTGTAGCAACATTATTCATAACACTCAAAAAATGGAACCAACTAAAATGTCCATCAACAGATGAATGGACAAATTGTGGTACAATGGAATATCACGCAGCAATAAAAAGGAATGAAGGACTGATACATGTTACAATGTGGATGAACCTTGAAAATATTATGCTACACGAAAGAAGTCAGTCACAAAGGACCACATATTGTACGAATACATTTATATGAAATATCTAGAATAGGCAAATCTACAGAGACAAAAAGTAGAAGAGTGATTGCCTAGGACTTGGAGGATGGACTGATCGGGCATGTGGCTAAGGGGTGAGGGTTTCCATTTCAGGTGATGAAAATGTTCTAAAATTGATTATGGTGATGCTCACGCAACTCTGTGAATACGTTACAAACCATTGTATTGTACACTTTAAATGAGTGAATTGTATGGTATGTTAATTATACCTCAATAAAACTGTTACCTCAAAAAAGTTTTTGTTCGAACAATAACTGGGGGAACTAATTGCCAATAGACCTGGCCTGAAAGAAAAGTTAAAAATTTTTTCTTCAGACAGAAGGAAAAATGATATTGGTCAGAAATTCAGATCTACATTTTTTTAAGTGTCAAAAGAGGAATATATAAAGATAGAATAAAATTATTTATCTTATTCTTAATTGATCTAAAAGATAACTCTTCAAAATAATGATGTATTGGGAGATTATAAGATATGGAAAAGTGAAATGAATGACAGCAACGTCACAAAAGATGAGAGGGAGGAATTGGGGATACTCTGTTATAAAGTACTTGCACTACCTGTAAGGCAGAAAGTGTTATTTGAAGGAAAACTTACATTAATTAAAAATACACACTGTAAATTCTAGAGCAACCACTAAAAATTTGTTTTAATAATATATAGTGAAACCTGTGAGAGCTGGAACTCGACAGGGTTGCCTTGTTTTTCCAGGTCTCACAAGTTTTCCACCTTTCACAGGGTGCTTACAACTTTTCTATGTTTCTATTAAGAATCCTACCTCATAAATACCCAGTGACTTTTCCTTCTCTGACAGGTTTCCATCTTACACAGGTCCCAGCTTTCACAGGTTTTGTTGTATAAAATTATCAATTAAAACCAGAGAAAATAGAAAAAGAGGCCTCTGGCAATGAATAGAAAGCAGTTACATAGTTGATATTAATCTAAATATATCAATATCACCTCACTTGTTACTGATATATATACACCAATTATAAGGCAGATTGTCAGAGAGTATAAGAAAAAACAAGTCTCAACTATACGTTGTCTATTTGAACCCAACTTTAAATACAAAGACTCTGGTATATTAAAAGTAAAAAGATATGCCTTATTGACACTAATCAAAAGAAAGCCTGGATAGCCATATTGATTTCAGACAAAGCAGACTTCAGAACAAAAGAAATTATCAGGAATAAAGAGACACACCGTCTAATGATAAATGAGTAAATTCTCCAAGAACATATAATGATTCTAAATGCATATGCACCTAAGAACAGAGAATCAAAATACATGAGGTAAAAACTGATAGAAGTGAAAGGAGAAACAGACAAATCTACTATTATAGTTGGAGACGTCAAAACCCCTTGTCAGTAATTGATAGATCAAACAGGTAGAAAATCAATAAGAATGTAGTTGACCTTAACAACACCATCAGTCAACAGGATCTAATTGACATTTATAGAATATTTCATTCAACAGCAGCAGAATACATATTCTTCTCAATCTGACATGGAACATTCACTAAGAAAGACTATATTCTAGGCCATAAAAAAACCTTAAAATAAAACAATAGAAATCATACAAAGCCTGTTCTCATACAATATAATTAAACCAGGAATCAACTATAGGTGGAAAAAAATACCCAAATATTTGAAAATTAAACACATTTCTAAATAACACATGGGAATAATCCTCAAGAGAAATTAAAAACTACTTTGAACTAAATGAAAATGATAATACAAATTATCCAAATGTGTGGAGGAAATTTAGCATTTGGAGGAAATTTTATAGCAATAAGTGCATCTATTAGAAAAGAATAAAGATCTAAAATCAATAACCTAAGCTTCCACCTTAGGAAACTAGAAGAATAAGAGCAATTTAAGCCTAATGCAAGCAGAAGACAAGAAATAATAAAAATCAGGCAAACATGGAGCTATAGACAGAAGCACCATCCTGTTCCTCTACAGCAAAGACCTGAAAAACTAAGTAAAACAGATACAAACCTCAATCCTGGAACCCTAAGCATCAAATGAAGGGATTAAAAAACTCGATCAATCAATGAATGGAATAAGAAACTGACAGAGAACAGAGAAGGAGGAGAGCTACGGGGTGGAGGTCCCCTACTAGCCAACACAGCATAGATTCGCCATCTTGGACCTAAGCCATCAAGAATGGGGGGCAGAAAGTATGAGAAGGTAACTTCACGGAGCTTCCAACAGGACAGAGAGCACCCAGTAATCAGAGATACACACTTTCCCACTCCCCACCCCTCTGCCCTCTGTGCAGCCTCCGCCACTTTCCAATGGGCCACATTCACTCGGCCAGAGAGACACCAGCTCACTGCTGCCGAGGTCCACTCCACTCCCACCAGCCGGCTCCTTCAGTGCCTTTTTTTGTTTGTTTGTTTCTTCTCTCTCCCTTCCTGTCTTTCCTTTCTCCCGCCCACCTAGCCCCGTGTGCCATCCCCGCCCCTTTTTGACGGGCTGTGCCACACCACTAAGCTAGAGAGCCACTGGCACATGGCTTCCCTGGGTCTGCACCACCCCCACCAGCAAGCTCCTTCAGCCCCATTTTTTTTTTTCTTTTTGGTTTCTTTTCTCTCTCTCTCTTCCTTCCTTTCCTTTATCCCACCCACTTAGCCCCATGTGTCGTCCCCACCCCTTCTTGATGGGCTATGCCACACCACTCGGCTAGAGAGCCACTGACACACAGCCTCCCCAGATCCACTTCACCCCACTGGAAGGCTCCCTCAGTGCCATATATTGTTTGTTTCTTCTCTCTCTCTCCCTTCTTTCCTTTCCTTTCTCTCACCCAGCTAGCCCCATATGCTCTCCCAGCTCCTTCCTGATGGTCTGTGCCACTCTACTCGGCTAGAGAGCCACCAGCACATGGCCTCCACAGGTCCACACCACCCCCACCACAGGCTCTCTCAATGCCATTTTTGTTTGTTTGCTTTTGTTTCTTTTTTTCTTATTTTTGTTATTGTTTCTTCTCTCTTCCTTCCTTCCTTTCATTTCTCCCACCCACCTAACCCTGTATGCCACACCTCCCCTTCTCTACAGCTGTGCTGTACCACTTGGCTAGAGAGCCTCTGGCACATGGTCTCCCCAGCTCTGTGCCACCAACACAGGCTGGCTCCCTCAGTGCCATATTTTTTATCTTTCTCCTTCTCCCTTTTCCTTCTCCCTCCCATCTAGGCCCTGCACTGCATCCGCCCCTTCCTAATGGGCCATGAAGCACTGCCTAGTGATAGAGACATCAGCTTGCTGCCACCTTGATTCCGCCCTGCCCCCAACAACCAGCTCACCCCAACACCATATTTATTTTTGTTGTTGTTGTTATTGTTTCTTTTGTTTTTTGTTGTTCCTTCTCTCTCTTTGCCTGCTTTCCTTTCCTTTCTCCTGCCCACATAGCCCCGTGTGATGCCCACACCTTTTTGTGACAGGCCGAGCTGCACTGCTAGGCTAGAGAGCCACCAATACATGGACTCACTGGGTTGGCCCCACCACCATATGCCGATTCCTAACATACCGCCATTTTATATATTTTTTTCTTTTTTCCTTCTTTTTTTCTTTTTTTACTTTTTTTGGTTCTGTTTCTATCTGTTTGTTCTCCTTTTTCTCTCACCCACTTAGCTCCACACATCACATCCTATCCCTTCCCTCCTGCCTATCTGCACCACATGCCAAGCACTATGACCCTGAACTTCACCAGTGCAGACCACCAGACCCTGTGCTGCACTGCCCCCTGGCCCCACACTGTTGGCCCCCAGTACACGCTGCAAAAGACCCATCCCCACACCTCCCACTGCTAGACATGCTTTGCTGCACCATAGCTGAGCAACTGGCCCTGACAACCTGGACAAGGTGGTAAGAAGTATCTTGCCCACAGACGAGCAAGCAACAAAGCATGCACAGCCCACCTGCCCAGACATAACCAAATAAAACAAAAAAGCAGACGAAACAAACAAATCTACAATCAAAAATTAAGAAAATAATTCTTGAATGTCCCAAAGACAGCAGACAATATCAAAACATATTTAAACAACAGGACAGGATGGCTACAGAAAACAACTAAAATAAAGCACCAGATGACCTTCTGGAAGAAGAAAAAACACTGGAACTACCTGATAAGGAATTGAAAACTATAATATTCAGGGCTCTTCAAGAGATGAAGGAAAATGCAGGAAAAAAAGGAGGAAAAATAGACAAAATCATGGGCAATACAGACAAAATTGGGAAAAACACAGACAAAACAATGGAAAATTCAGGAAAATAATGCTGCAACAAAATGTCAAAATAAACAAACAACTATAAATTATACAAAAACGACAATGAGAAATTAAATGCACCCATAAAGAGATAGAGAGTGGCTGAATGGATAAAAACAGGACTCATCATTATGCTGTCTACAAGAGACACACCTTAGAAACAAAGCCATAAGCGTATTAAAAATCAAAGGATGAAAAAAATACATCAAGCAAACAGCAACCAAAAAATACCAGGAGTGGCAATATTAATTTCAGATAAAATAGACTTTAAAACAAAATCCACCATAAAGGACAAGGAAGGACATTACATAATGATTAAAGGGACAATCCACCAAGAGGACATATTCATAATAAACATAATGAACACAATGACAGGGCTCCAAAATACATAAAACAAACCCTAACAGCACTGCGAAGAGGAATTGATAGTTCCACAATAATAGTAGACTTCAAAACACCATTCTCAGTAAAGGACAGAACATCTAGAAAGAAACTCAACAATGACACAATAGCTCTAAAGGCCACAATTAACCAACTTGACCTCATAGACATATATACAACACTCCACCCAACAGCAGCAAAGTACATATTCTTTTCCAATGCACATGGAAAGTCTTCAAGCGTAGACCGCGTCTTTGGTCATAAAGCAATCCTCAACAAAATTCAAAACATTAAGATAACACAAATCATCTTATCTGATCACAACACCATAAAAGTAGAAATTAATAACAGGAAAAGCAAGGAAAAATCAAATACATGGAAACTGAATAACTCCCTGCTTAAAAACCACTGAGTAACAGAAAACAATCAAAGATGGAATAAAAAAATTCCTAGAAGTAAACGAGAATGAAAACACATCATACCAAAACCTTTGGGACAC
>NW_004444016.1:8077030-8093108 GCF_000243295.1 Trichechus manatus latirostris | reverse complement strand
GAAATAGGGGACATTACAACAGACCCAACTGAAATGAAAAGGATCATGAGAGGGCACTATGAAAAACTATACTCCATCAAATTTGAAAACATAGAGGAAATGGACAAATTTATAGAAACACACTACCTACCTAAACTAAAATAAATTGAGGTTGAAAATCTGAACAGACCCATAACAAGAGAAGAGATTGAAAAGGTAATAAAAAAAATTTCCAACAACAACAAAAAAAGCCCTGGCCCACATGGCTTCACTGGAGAATTCCACAGAACATTCAGAGAAGGGCTTATACCAGTACTACTCAAACTATTTCAGAACACAGAAAAGGAAGCAACACTTCCAAATTCATTCTATGAAACCAGCGTAACCCTGATACCAAAACCAGGCAAAGACTCCACAAAAAAGAAAATTACAGACTAATATCTCTCATGAATACAGACGCAAAAATTCTCAACAAAATCTAGCCAGTAGAATTCAGTATCATATGAAAAAAAATAATACACCCCAACCAAGTGGGATTCATACAAGATATGCAAGGATGGTTCAACATTAGAAAATCAATCAACATAATCCACCACACAAATAAAACAAAAGAAAATAATTACGTGACCATTTCAATTGATGCAGAAGAGGCATTCGATAAAGTCCAACACCCAATTTCTACTAAAAACTCTCAATAAAATAGGTATAGAGGGGAAATTCCTCAATATAATAAAGGACATCTATACAAAACCAACAGCCAACATCACTCTTAATGGAGAGAGGCTGAAAACATTCCCCCCTGAGAACAGGAACAAGACAAGGATGTCCTTTATCATCATTCCTATTTAACATTGTGCTGAAAGTCCTAGACAGGGCAATAAGGCAAGAAAAAGAAATAAAGGGCATCCAAACTGGTAAGGAAGAAGTAAAACTGTCCCTATTTGTGGATGATATGATATTATACACAGAGAACCTAAAAGATTCCACAAGAAAACTACTGGAACTAATAGAAAGATTCAACAGAGCAGCGGGATACAAGATAAACATACAAAAATCAGTTAGATTCCTATAACCAATAAAGAGAACTACGAAAGGGAAATCAGGAAAGCAATATCATTTATAATAACCCCTAAATAAAATAAAATACTTACTGTCATGGATTGAATTGTGTCCCCCAAAGGTATCTGTTAACTTGGCTAGGCCATGATTCCCAGTATTGTGTAATTGTCTGCCATTTTGTCATCTGATGTGATATTGCTATGTGTTGAAAATTCTCTCTCTATGACGTTAATAAGATGGGATTATTGGCAGTTATGTTGATGAGACTCAATCTACAAAATTAGATTGTGTCTTAAGTCAATCTCTGTTGAGATATAAAAGAAGCTAGCAGAGACACATGGGGACCTCATACCACCAAGAAAGCGGCACTGGGACCATAACGTGTCCTTTGGACCTGGGGTTCCTGTGTGGAGAAGCTCCTACACCAAGGGAAGACTGATGACAAGGACCTTCCCCCAGAGCTGAGAGAGAGAGAGAGAAAGCCTTCCCCTGGAGCTGGAGCCCTGAATTTGGACTTCTAGCCCTCTAGACAGTGAGAGAATAAATTTCTATTTGTGAAAGCAATCCACTTGTGGTATTTCTGTTATAGCAGCATTAGATAAGACACTAAGGAATAAATCTAAACAGGGATGTAAAAGACCTATACAAAGAAAACTACAAAATACTACTGCAAGAAACCAAAAGAGACCAACATAAAAGGAAAAACATACCATGTTCATGGATAGGTAGACTCCACATTGTGAAAACGTCAATTCTACCCAAAGCAGTCTACAAATACAATGCAATCCTGATCCAAATACCAACAGCATTCTTTAACAGGATGGAAAAACTAATCATTGACTTTATATGGAAAGGGAAGAGGCCCCAGATAAGTAAGCACTATTTAAAAAGAATAAAGTAGGAAGGCTCACACTACCTGACCTCAAAACCACCACCCATCCACCTAATCTTTGACAAAAGCCCAAAGCCCATTAAATAGGGAAAAGACAGTCTTTTTAACAAAAGACGCTGGCAAAACTGGTTGTCCATCTGTAAAAAAAATGAAATAGGATCCATACCTCACACCATACACAAAAACTAACTCAAAATGGATCAAAGACCAAGTACAAAAACAAAAGCTATAAAGATCATAGAAGAAAAAAAAGGATCAATGCTAGAGGCCCTAATACACGGTATAAATAGGATACAAACCATAACTAACAATACAGAAACATCAGAAAATAAGCTACATAACTGGGCTCTTCTAAAAATTAAACACTTGATGAGTAGTGTCTAGGGTCTTAAAAGCCTGTGAGCAGCCATCTAAGATATTCCACTGGTCTCACCCCTTCAGGAGCAAGGGAGAATGAAGAAAACAAAATACAAGGGAAAGATTAGTCAAAAGGACTGAAGGACCACAACTACACAGCCCCCACCAGACTGAGTCCAATACAACAAGATGGTGCCCAGCTACCACCACTGACTGCTCTGATAGGGATCAAAATAGAAGGTCCCAGACGGAGCTGGAGAAAAAATGTAGAACAAAACTCTAACTCACAAAAAAAAAAAAAGACCACACTTACTGGCCTGACAGAGAATGGAGAAACCCCGAGAGTATGGCCCCCGGACATCCTTTTAGCTCAGTACTGAAGTCACTCCCAAGGTTCACCATTCAGCCAAAGATTAGACAGGCCCATAAAACAAAACAAGACTAATGGGGCACAACAGCCCAAGGACAAGGACTAGAAGGCAGGAGGGGACAGGAAAGCTTGTAATAGGGAACCCAAGGTCGAGAAAGGAGAGTGTTGACGTCTCGTGGGGTTGTTAACCAATGTCATAAAACAATATGTGTACTAACTGTTTAATGAAAACATATTTCTTCTGTAAACCTTCATCTAAAGTACAATAAAAAAAGAAATATCAGATATTACAAAATTAAAAATTAAATAAAAAATTGAACATTTATGCTCATCAAAACACTTCACCAAAAGAGTAAAAAGAGAAAGTACAGAGTGGGGAAAAAAATTTGGCTACGACAAATCTGACAAAGATATAATCTCTAAAATCTATAGGAAAAAGCCAACACCCCTACAAGAAAAAAACTAATAATCCAATTTAAAAATGGGCAAAGGATATGAACAGACACTTCACCAAAGAAGACATTCAGGTGGCTAACAGACACATGAGGAAATGCTCGTGATCACTAGCCATTAGAGAAATGAAAATCAAAACCACAATGAGATACCATCTCATTCCGACATTACTGGCATAAATCAAAAAAAAACAGAAAATAACACGTTGGAGAGGCTGCAGGGAGATGGAACGCTTATTCACTGGGCTGGTGGGAATGCAAAATGGTACAACCAGTTTGGAAAACAATGTGGTGCTTCCTTAAAAAGTTAGAAATAGAAATACCATACAATCCAGCTATCCCATTCCTAGGAAGATATCCTAGAAAAATAAGAGCCATCACACAAATAGACATACGCACACCCATGTTCATTGCAGTATTATTAACAACAGCAAAAAGATGGAAACAACCAAAGTGCCCATCAACGGATCAATGGATGAACAAACTATGGTGTATACTCACAATGGAATACTATGCAACGATAAAGAGCAATGATGAATCTGCAAAACATCTCACAACATGGATGAATCTGGAAAGCATTATGCTGAGTTAAATAAGTCAATCACAAAAGGACAAATAGTGTATGAGACCACTATTACAAAAACTCGTGAAAAGGTTTACACACAGAATGAAATAATCTTCAATGGTTACGAGGGAGGGGAGAGGTGGGGAGGGAAAAACACTAACTAGACAATAGATCAGTGGTAACTTTGGTGAAAGGCAAGACAGTACAGAATACTGGGGAGGTCAGAACAACTTGACCAAGGTAAGGTCATGGAAGCTTCATAAACACATCCAAACTCCCTGAGAGACCAAATTCATGGACTGAGGGCTGGGGACCATGGTCTCGGGGGGCATCTAGCTCAACTGGCATAACATAGTTTAAAAAGAAAATGTTCTACATCCTATTTTGGTGGGTAGTGTCTGGAGTCTTAAAAGCTTGTGAGCTGCCATCTAAGATACTCCACTGGTTCCCAACCCATGTGGAGCAAGGGAGAATGAAAAAACCGAATACACAAGGGAGAGATTCGTTCAAAGGACTAATGGACCACAACTACCACAGCCTCCACCAGACTCAGTCCATCACAACTAGATGGTGTCTGGCTATGACCACTGACTGCTCTGACAGGGATCACAATAGAGGGTCCCGGACATAGCTGGAGAAAAATGTAGAACAAATTTCTAATTCACAAAAAAAGACCAGACTTACTGGCTTGACAGAGACTGGAGAAACCCCGAGAATATCGCCCCCAGACACCCTTTCAACTCAGTACTGTAGTCACTCCTGAGGTTCACCCTTCAGCCAAAGACCAGACAGGCCCATAAAACAAAATGAGACTAAATGGGCACACCAGCCCAGGGGCAAGGATGAGAAAGCAGGAGGGGAAAAGAAAGCTGGTAAGGGGGAACCCAAGGTTGAGAACGGGAGACTGCTGACATGCCGTGGGGTTGGCAACCGATGTCACAATACAATATGTACATTAATTGTTTAATGAGAAACTAATTTGCTCTGTAAATCTTCATGTTAAGCATAATAATAAAAAAAGAAATAATAAAAATTATACAGCAGAAATCAGTGAAATTAAAACAGGAAAGCAATAGAGGAAATCAATGAACCCAAAAGCTAGTTCTTTGAAAATATCAATAAAATTGATAAACCTCTAGACAGTCTAACAAAAAATAAATAAAAGAAGTAACACACAAATTACTAATATCAGAAATAAAAGAGGTTTCATCACTACTGATGCTATGGCCATTAAAAGGATAATAAAGGAATATGAACAATTCTATACATTGAAACTTAATAATTTAGATGAAATGGACCAGCTCCTTGCAAGACACAAACTACCAAAACTCTCAAAAGGAGAAATAATAACAAGAATAGCCCTGAATCAATAATTAATAACTTTCCAAAAAAAGAAAGCACTTCACTCAGGTTATTTCACTGGTGAATTCTAACAAACATTTAAGGAATAAATTATATCAATTCTCCACAATCTCTTCCAGAAAATAAAAGCAGAAGGAACATTTCCTAACTCATTCAATGAGGTCAGCATTGCCCTAATACCTAAAACCAAATAAAGACATCACAAGAAAAGAAATTTACAGACCAAATTCTCATGAATATGTGGTAGCTGAATAATGGTCCCTCAAAGATGTCCATGTCCTAATCTTTGGAACCTGTGAATATGTTACCTTATATGGTAAAAGAGACTTTGCAGATACGATTAAGTTAGAGATTTTGAGGTGGAATATCCAGGTGGGCCCAATATAATTACAAGGGTCCTTATAAGAGAGAGACAGAAGGATAAGAGTCAGGAGTAGGAGATATGATTATGGAAGCAAGAGGTTGGAGTGATTCAAGAATGGGTTGCAAGAAGGGGTCATGGGCCAAGGAACGCACACAGCATCTAGAAGCTGAAAAAGGCAAGAAAATGGATTCTGTCCAAGAAGCTTCCAGAAGGAATGCAGTCCTGTTGACACCTTGATTTTAGAATTCTGATCTCTAGAATTGTAAGAGAATAAATGTGCATTGTTTTAAGCCAGTAAGTTTTTTTTTAATTTGTTGTAGGAGCAGTAGGAAACTAATAAAACAGATGCAGAAATCCTTAACAAAATATTAAAAAACAATACAACCCACCAATGTGTAAAACTTTGACCAAGTGTGATTTATTCCTGATATGCAAGCCTGGTTCAACATTCAAAAATCAATCAATGTAATCTACTACATCAACAGACTAAAGAAGAAAAATTACATGATCATATCAATTGATGTAGAAGCATTTGACAAAATCCAACTTGAATTCATGGTAAAAATTCTCAAAAAACTCAGAGTAGAGTGGAATTATGTCAATTTGATAAAGCACATTTACAAAAAGAGTACAACTAACATCATACTTAATGGTAGGAAACTAGACAACTTGCCCTAGGATTGGGAACAAGGTATGTTCTCTCCCATCACTCTTATTCAACATTGTACTAGAAGTCCTAGCTAGTGTAATATGACAAGGAAAGGAAATAAAAGGTATACAGACTGCCCCTGAATGTTTACAGCATCTTTATTCATAATCACCAAAAACTAGAGGCAACTAAAAAATATCCTTCAATATGTGAATGATAAACAAACTGTGGTATATCCATACAATAGAATATTATTCATCAATAAAAAGTAATGAACTATCAAGAAACAAAAAAAAATGGATGAATCTTAAGTGTATATTACTAAGAGAAAAAAGACAGTCTGAAAAAGCTACACATTATATGATTCCAATTACATGACATTCTGGAAAAGCAAACTATAGACATGGTAAAAAGATCAACTGTTGTAAGGAGTTCAGGTTGTGTACGGTTGAATAGGTGAAGTACTAGATAAAATGGTTTTGTATGATCCTGTAATAGTGAGCACAAGACATTAAGAATTTGTCAAAACCAATAGAACTTTAAAGTATAAAAAAAATCTTAACTTACACAAACTTAAAAACATTTTAGGAAGTGGGGGGTCTCAGTGTGTAATGCGGAATGTGAGAAATATGTATAAATGTGTTACAAAGTATAAAATAACCTCACTGAAGGGGTGGGGTAAAAAGATACCGAACTAAGTAACATTGGAAATGAGTAGAGTCTGTAAAACTAAAGGCAAAAGGAATTTTACATTACACTGTACTCTAGTTGATAAAGTTGTTTTGCACCGAGGTGCAAGTTAACAGTTTTGACACCACTATACATGTATACTGGAATTGAACAATTAAGTAATAGATGGTAGATGGTGAGAGCCAGTTTTCTCACTGTTGGAATGGGAACTTACAGATAAGTGAAGAAGACTAGAATGATCCATGTGGTGAAGAACTAGAGTGGGAGACATAATATGAACCCATGTTTACTTAATATAGTTACAGATTGTTACACATAAAATATTTATAGATACATGTATTTACATGAGTTACTATACACACATATCTCTTCTTGCTCTGTTATCTGAGAGGCCCTAGAAGCAATGACACCTCAGTAGCAACGGGCACACCTAAAATCCAAACCTTAGTTTCTAACACTATTCTCCAATAAAAGGAACCAGGGGTCCTTGGAGAAATGGCAGATTTTAGGACTAGGGTGGGAAATATACAAGATAAGCCTGGAGAATCTTGTAGTACCATAAGTAAGAATACGCTCAAACACACACACAGTGATTGGGTATGTCAAGGGGATACAGGAAACATCTGAAAGAGCTTCCAATGGCCAAATCTGGAATATGACTTTCTTCCAAAACAAATACAGTATAGATAGAAAAAAAAAAACACTGTCGTCAAGTCGATTCCAAGTCCTAGCGACCCCATAGGAGAGAGTAGAACTGCTCCATAGGGTTTCCAAGGAGCAGCTGATGGATTCAAACTGTCAACATTTTGGTTGGCAGCTGAACTCTTAACCACTGTGCCACCAGGGCTCCAGCGTGGAAAGGGAGGGGGAAAAAGAGTCAAATTAAGCAGAAAAGGAACAATTGAGACAAAGTTTCTGATGAAAATGAGAGACAGCTTTAGAAAAGGTTGATCTCAAAAAGAGTATTTTATTTTTTACTTAATGGCAACTTAATAGGAATCCCTAGAGCAATAAAGCTAGAAAAACTGTCCTGGCCTAACTGTTTCTCCTAAAAATATGAAAAAATTATTTTTATATAAACATGAGCAAAAGAAAAGGATTGTGGTCAAATTTCACACAAAGTTATTTTTTAAATCAGAGACAGAATAGTTTCACTAAAGAAAATGAAGGCACACAAGAAAGATCATCCCATAAAATTGTTACATAATATTTAAAAACAACTTTAAAAAATTAAGGAAGCTCTAACAGCAAAAAAGAATAACGTAAACAAGAAGTAGAAAGACTCAGTAATGAGATAGTTGTGAAAAACAAAGTTTTGAAAAGAGAGGTGAGAAAATCTGGTAAAGAATTAGAAATAAAAATCAAAATATCTTTTCAGAAGTGAAAACTAAACCAGAAGGAACACAACAGTGAATAACCACAATGCATAATGCCTTAAGAGAAATAAAAAATGAAAAAGAGGGGAAAGAAATAAAAGTTAAAAAAAAAATCTGGGTAGGATTTAGAAGTGTTAGCAACAGAAGGTAGGCAAAGAGTATATAACACATGTATAATGGAAGTCCCTGAGTAGAAACCTGAAATAACAAAACAGAAGAAATACTAAAACCTATAATTTAAGAAAACTTTCCAGGGGATTAAAAAAAAGCAAACCTCAAAACTTCATCTTGAAAAGCTGCATGATTTACCTGAGAAAATTGACCAAGAAAAAGCAATACTGAGACATTTTAGTAAATCTATGTGACATTAAAGAAAAAGCAAATTCTTTGCACACCCAGGCAAAAATATTTATAAAGAAAAACCACTCATAAAGAAAATAAAGTCATAGTCTCATCACATATTTTGAGGACACCACTTGATGTGAGAAGATAATAATAGATACCATGGAAAGAAAATTAGATGCAGACATAACTATATAAAGGGGAATTATTTCAAGTTATTTGAAATACCCATTACATTAAAAAATAAAATAAAATAGTCTTGTATCAGACTTCTCATCTGCAATACTAGGAGTCAGAAGATACTGGACTAGCAGTATAGCATCTGAAGACTACTGAGAGAGAAGAATTGCAACCCAAAAGTCTTATACCCACCCAAAGTATCATTTACCTGTCAGAGTGAAAAACTGTTGTTTTTCAAGGTATGTAATAACTCAGTGAGTGTGTAATCTGGCATTAGAAAATATTTCATTATAGAAGGTAGAAGAATTGGACATCTGTTCAATTTCATTTTGTTTTCCCCATATGCATAGATAGACATTGTCTGTCCCAGCACTGTTTTGGAAAAATCTATCTTTTCTTTACTGCTTTGTAGTGTCAGTTCTGTCACATTTCTAGTCTACCTGCTATTATGTATAAAAACAATTCTAGAAAGATTAGAGAGCTAAATATAAAAACAAAATCATAAAGCTTTTAAAATATAAGAGAATATGTCCATCAGCTCAGGCTAATGATATAGTTCTTAAACCAGAAACAAAAAAAGTACCAACCAAAAAGTAACTACATTAAAATTAAGAATTTTTGTTCGCTAAAGTAAAACACAGAGAGAGGGAAAATAGATTCACATCGTGGTAGAATATATTTGCAACATATGTAACTGACAAAGAATTTAATCCAGAAAACATAAAATAAACTCCTAATAAGAAGAAAAAAGTCAGATCCTAATACATAAATGATCAAAAAACTTTATCTGGCATTTCATAAAAGAGAGTGTTCAAGTGGCCACTAAACATATGAAAAGTTCTCAACCTCATTTCTAAGCAAGGAAATGAAAATTAAAACCAAATGATATGCCACTACACACTCAACACATTTAAAGGCCTAGAAATAACAAGTATTGCAGAAAAAGTATAGCAACAAGAATTTTAACATACCTTAGGTGGAAGTGAAAAAATTCAAATAACTTTAGAAAAGACCTTAATATTATCTAGTAAAATTGAAGGTATGTATAAAATATGACCCAGCAATTCCAACCTGAGGTATATATCTAAAGATACACGTGATGCATGCTATGTACACCAGGAAACATATACAAGAAAGATTGCTTATAAAAGCCAAGATTTAAAACAACCAAGATGTCAAACAATATTTTTAAATACATTATTGTATATACATGCAACAAGCTGTTTTAAAGGAATAAAAAATAAATTTCTGCTATACATTATAATACGGAAAAAATCTTACAAACATAATATTAGATCAAATAACAAGATATAAGAGAATACATACCGCAAAATTCCATTTATATGAAGTTGAATAATAGGCAAAACTAAACTATCTGGTCTAAGGAAATGATCAGCATTACAGTCAGGAGAGTGATTACCTCTGAGAAGTTGGAAGGGTTGTGATAAAGAAACCCAGATGGAATCTAGGGTTCCATAAATGTTCTACATCTTTGAGGTTACAAGCTATTTGATTTATAAATATTTGTTAAGCTATATATATATCTGTGTTTAAGCACTTTTCAGTAAGTATGTTATACTTCAAAATCAAAATGTTAAGACAGATTACTGGGGAAAGAAGGCACACATTATAGAAAACAAAAACTACATTAAAACTTCCAAATTAATAAAGATAAAGGTAATAAACATTAATTTGATCGAACCATCAAAACCAGAGAAGAAGTAAAAGAGGGAACAAGGTAAAATAACCAAAACAGTCAAGTAAAATGGAAGAAATATAATCAAATATATCATGCATTGTACTAAAATTGAATGATCTAAATTCTCCCATTATCAGAAAGTTATTATCATAATAAAAAGCAAAATTCAGCATTCAGACCATTGTGGGGGGGCGGCTGTGTTACTGGCTGCAGCACAATTTGTAACCTGCATTTTAAACTAAGCAACGAGAATCTCATGATCATTCCTTTACCCTAAGTCCCATGAGGGTGTTATGCCCAAGATTCTCCTTAAGTGGGGGAGGGGGATAAGCAAAGCCTAGCTATATGTTTTTACAAGAAATGTACTAAAAGTAATGAATAAAGGTCAAAAATACAGAAATAGATAAATAGTTATCAAGCAAATTCAAATTTTTAAAAAAATCAGATTTTCCATTATTAATATTAAACCAAAAAACCGAACCTGTTGCCATCAAGTCAATTCTGACTCATAGCAACCCTCCAGAACAGAGTAGAAACACCCCACAGGGTTTCCAAGGAGTGGCTCGTGGATTCAAACTGCTAACCTTTTGGTTAGCAGTCGTAGCTCTTAACCACTGCACCACCAGGGCTCCAATATTAATAATAACAAAAAAAACCAAATCTGTTGCCATCAAGTTAACTCCAACCCCTATTGACCCTATAGGACAGAACAGAACTGCCCCATAGGGTTTCCAAGGATCTGGCTTGTGGATTTGAACTGCTGACCTTTTGTTTAGCAGCCTGAGCTCTTAGCCACTGCACCACCAGGGTTCCTTTTCACATAAGTAAAGATCAGTAAAATTGAAAACTTTGAAAATATAGCAACAGAAACTATGTAAAATGAGAAAAAAGATGTACAAAGGTATCAGTGACCTGCAGGACAATCAAGCAATCTAACACATGTAATTGGAGTCCCAGAAAGGAGGAGAGAGAAGAAAATGTTTGAAGAAATGATGGCTGAAATTTCCTTAAATTTAATGAAAATGATAAATCCACTGATTCAAGAATATCAACAAATCCCAAACAGAATAAAGAAAGAAAACCAGACTAAAGCACATCATAATCAAATTGCTAAAGCCAGTGATAAAAAGAAAATTTTAAGAATAGTCACAGGGGGAAGGGGAGACACATTTGCAGAACAAAGATAAGTATGACAGCAATCTTCTCATTGAATACTATGCAAGCCAGAAGACAATGGAGTGACACCTTTAAAGTACTGAAAAAAAACTGTCAAGTTATACACAGAGAAAATTTTTTCCAAAGTGAAACAACTATGGTACATACACACAATGGAATATTATTCAGTGATAAAAAGAAATAATCTATCAAGCCACTAAAAGACATGGAGGAACCTTAAATGCATGTTTCTAAGTGAAAGAAGCCAGCCTGATAAGACTACATACTATATTATTCCAACTATATATATGACATTCTGGAAAATGCAAAACTATAGAAACAATAAAAAGATCAGTGGTAGCAAAAGGTTCAGGTAGAGGGAGGGATGAATAAACAAGTGGAGCACAGGGGATTTTTAGGGCAATGAAACTATTCTGTGTGATACGGTAATAGTGGAAACATAACATTACACATTTGTCAAAACCCACAGAAGGGTACAACACAAAGAGTGAACCCTAATATAAACTGTGGACTTTAATTAATAATAATGTATCAAAATTTGTTCAAGTGTAACAAATATACCACACTAATGCAAGACGTTAGTAATAGTGGAAACTGTGGGGGAGGATTATATGGGAACTGTTTGTAATTTCTCCTGAATTTTTCTGTAATCCTAAAACTGCTCTAAAAAATAAAGTGTAAAAATTTTCTAAAAACGAACGTGAAATAAGATTTTTTTCAGAAAAACAAAAGCTGAGAGAATTCATTGCCAGAAGACATGCACTATAAGAAATATTTTAAAAAGTTCCTCAGGCAGAAGGAAGATGATACCCAATGGAAATTTGGATTTATACAAAAGAATAAAGGGCACTGGCCATGATAAATATGTGGGTAAATATAAAAGAAATTTTTATTCTTTCAGCAAACAACACAATAATTAAATATGTAATGCAAAAATTAATAAGGAGAGACTTCCGGGTAACATGGAGGTATAGACAGAAGCACCACACTGTCCCTCCACAGTAAAGATCCAAACAACTAAGTCAAACAGAGACAAATGTCAATCCTGAAACCCTAAGTATCAAATGAAGAGATAAAGAACTCAGCCAAGCACTGAATGGAATAAGAAACTGACAGAGAGTGAATAGAGATACATGCAGAGGTCCCCTATCAGCTAATGCAGCACGGATTCGCCATCTTGGACTCTTGTCAGAGATCAGCGACAAGGAGTATGGGAAAGCAGCTTCATGGAGCTCCCAGCAGGAGGAAGAACAACCAGTAAACAGCAATATATGCTTTCCCACTCCCCACCCTTCTTCATCCCATTTGGCCCCCTCTGCTTCCTGTGGCCTCAGTCTCTTGGCCAGGAATCACTGGCTTCACCCCTGTGCCACTTGGTTTCCACCCGCCTGCACTGGCCAGCTCCTTGAGTGCCATTTGTTTGTTGTTGGTGTTTCTTTTTTCCACTTCTTTTGGTTTCTTCCATACTTCTCACGACCTCCCCCTCCTTTGTCTCAAATACCTGGCTCCATGTGCCATCTTTGCTTCTTCCTGAAAGGCTGTGAAACGCCGCTCGACTGTGGAACTGCTTCCTGACCTGTGCCCCAAGCTGGTGGGATTCCGGGGACTTTTTGTTTGTTTTGATTTGTTCTGTTTTGATTTGTTTGTTTTCTTTTACCTTTCTCGGCTTGGGAGCCCCTTCTAGCCAGGCTGTACTGCGTGGCTTAGGAGCTACTCCCTCAGTTTGCATAGCCAACCAGTGGGATCCCTGGGGGCATTTCTTTTTTCTTGGTTTTTTTTCATTTTGTTTTCTTTGTTTATTTTCTTTTCTCTCTTTTTCCCTTTTTGTCTCTCTTCATTTCTCACTTTCTCATCTCTCTATAGTTACCTTCTCTTCCTGTCTTCTGAATACTTGGCTCTGTATGACACCTGTACCCCTTCTGGCCAGGCTGTACTTCACGGCCTAGGAGCAACTTTCCCAGTCCTCGCAGCCACACTGGTGGGATACCTGGGGGCTTTACTTTTTTTTTTCTAATTTTTACTTATTCTTTTTTTCTTTCTTTTACCCTTTTTATTTTCTTTCTTTGTTTTTGCTTTTCTCCATTTCTCAGTCTCTCGTCTTTCCACTCCAATGGCAAGCTCCCTTAGCACTCTTGTTTGTTTGCATGTTTTTGGCTCCTGTTCCTCTCTCTTCTCTCTCTTTTTTCCCATACCCAACTTAGCGCCACACATCACAATCCTCCCTCCTTCCTGCCTACCTACACCATACACTGACCATCACACCCCTAAGCAGCACAGGCACAGCCTACTGGAACCTGCCCTGCACTGATTCCTGCCTTCCCTGTCAGCCCTAGTATGCGCCACAAACAACCCAGCCCAGAAACTCCCTTTCAGCTGGACCTGTCCTGCTGCACAATTGCTGAGTGACTGACCCTGCCGATTGGACAAGGAGGTGAAAAGTATCAGGCCCACAGATGAGCAAACAACAAAGAACGCAGAGCACGCCTGCTAGGACATAAACAAATAAAACAAAAAAGCAGGAAGAAACAAACAAATCTACAATCAATAAACGAGGAAAATAACTACTGAATGTCCTAAAGACAGCAGACAATATAAAAAAAAATTTAAAAAATGACAGGATGGCTCCAGTAGGCATCCAAAATATAACACCAGATGACTTCCCAGTAGAAGAAAAGGCACTAGAACTACCTAATAGGGAATTCAAATCTCTGATATTCAGAGCTATCCAAGAGTTGAAGCAAAAAGCAGACAAAAATGAGGAAAAAATAGACAAATTCATGGAAAAGGAAGACAAATTCATGGAAAATAGACCAAAAAAATGGAAGAATTCAGGAAAATAATGCAGGAACAAAATGTCAAAATAAATTCACAATGAGAAATCATACAAAAACAATAATTAGAAATCCAAAAGATAAACAACAAGATTTCAGAAATGGACAGTGTCATAGAAGGACTGAGGAGCTGGTTTGAAACAACGGAAGACAGGATCAGCAAAATTGAAAACAAACACGTGGATACAACTCTGAGGAAATACCAGAAAAAAGAACAAAGAAAAATGAAGAAATCCTGAGAATTATGTGGGATACAGTCAAAAGCAAAAATTTGCAAGTGATTGGCATTCCAGAGCAGGGGAAGAAAACAGCAAACACAGAGAGGATCATTGAAGAACTGCTGACAGAAAGTTTCCCCAATATCATGAAAGATGAAAAGCTGACTATCCAAGAAGCTCAATGAACGCCATATAGGATAGACCCCAAAAGAAAAATACCAAGGCATATCATAATCACACTCACTAAAACCAAAGACAAACAGAATCCTGAGAGCAGCTCGAGAAAAAACAAAAAGTCACATACAGAGGAGAAACAAGGAGACTAACCTCGGATTATTCAGCAGAAACCACGCAGACAAGAAGGCAAGGGGATGACATATATAAAACTTTTAAAGAAAAGAATTGCCAGCCAAGAATAATATGTCCTGCAAAACTCTCATTCATATATGATGGTGAAATTAGGACATCTACAGATAAACAGATATTAAGGGACTATGTAAAAACCAAACCAAACTTACAAGAATTATTAAAGGGAGTCCTTCGATCTGAGAACAAACAACATCAGACCACAGGCTGAATCTAGGATGCAGGATCCTACTAGCCAGATGCCAACCTAGGAAATGAACTCTCAAGGACTAGCCAAAACCAAAAGAATTACAACAGGAAACCGGAGAGGTTAATCTGTAAATGACAACATCAGAACAACAAAACAGGTAATAAACCATGTAGGTATAGAACCTTCTAAGGGAGAGGAAGGCAAGGCGATACCAAGTAATAATAGACTGGTTCAAACCTAGGAAGATAAGGGTAAATTTCAAGTAACCACAAAGAAAGTTAACAAACCTACTCATCAAAACAAAGAAGAAAAACATAAAGTCTCAGTAATAACAAAACCTACAAAAACAAAAGAAATGAAAAAAAATCCAAGAACAGAAGTACTTCAACACAGGAGAGAAAGAGGAACAAAGAAATCGTCAGCACCACAAAGAAAAAGCACTACAAAATGATATCAACTCACACCTATCAGTAATTACACTGAATGTAAATGGCCTAAATGCACCCATAAAGAGATGTAGAGTAACAGAATGAATAAAAAAAAAACCAAACAGGATCCATCAATATGCTGTCTACAAGAGACACACCTTAGAAACAAAGACGTAAATCTATTAAAAATCAAAGGATGGAAAAAAAATATATCAAACAAACTGCTACCAAAAAAGAGCAGAGCAAGAGTGGCAATACTAATGTCAGATAAAATAGACTTTAAAACAAAATCCACCATAAAAGACAAAGAAGGACACTATATAATGATTAGGGGACAATCCATCATAAAGACATAACCATAATAAACATCTATGCAGCCAATGACAGGGCTCCAAAATACAAAAACTCTAACAGCACTGAAATGAGAAATTGACAGTTCCACAGTAATAGTAGGAGACTTCAACACACCACTCTTGGTAAAGGACAGAATATCTAGAAAGAAACTCAAAAAAGATACAGAAGACCTAAAGGGC
>NW_004444016.1:8031369-8076930 GCF_000243295.1 Trichechus manatus latirostris | reverse complement strand
TAAAAGGCAGACAACTTCATGGAAAATACAGACAAAAAAATGGAAGAATTCAGGAAAATAATGCAGGAACAAAATGCCAAAATAAATTCACAACTATAAATTATACAAAAACAACAATTAGAAATCCAAAAGATAAACAAGATTTCAGAAATGGAAAGTGTCATAGAAGGGCTGAGGAGCAGATTTGAAATTGTGGAAGACAGGATCAGTGGAATTGAAGACAAATACTTGGATATAACTCTGTTCGAGGAAAACTCAGAAAAAAGAACAAAGAAAACTGAAGAGACCTTGAGAGTTATGTGGGATACAATCAGAAGCAAAAATTTGTGAGTGATCAGAGTTCCATAACAGGGGGAGAAAACAGAAAACACAGAGAGGATCATTGAAGAACTTCCCCAATATCATGAAAGATGAAAAGCTGACCATCCAAGAAGATCAACGAACCCCATATAGGATAGACCCCAAAAGAAAAATACTAAGGCATATCATAAACACACTTGCCAAAACCAAAGACAAACAAAGAATCCTGAGAGTAGCTTGTGAAAAAGAGGAAGTCACATACACAGCAGAAACAATAAGACTAAGCTCAGATTATTCAGCAGAAACCATGCAGGCAAGAAGGCAATGGGATGACATACATAAAACCTTGAAAGAAAAAAATTGCCAGCCAAGAATAATATATCCTGCAAAACTCTTGTTCAAATATGATGGTGACATTAGGACCTTTCCAGATAAACAGAAGTTAAGGGAATATGTAAAAACCAAACTTACAAGAGTTATTAAAGGGAGTTCTTCAATCTGAGAACAAACAACTTCAGCTCACAGGCTGAATCGAGGACGCAGGATCGTACCAGCCAGATACCAATCTAGGAAATGAACTCTCAAGGACTACGCAAAACCAAAAGAAATACAACAGGGAATCAGAGCAGTTAATCTGAAAATAACAACAACGTTGGAGCAATAAAAGAGGGAATAAACAGTGTAGGTATAGAACCTTCTAATGGAGAGGAAGGCAAGGCAATACCAAGTAATAATAGACTGCTTCAAACTTAGATAAGGGTAAAATTCATGGTAACCACAAAGAAAGTTAACAAACATGCTCATAAAAAACAAAGAGGAAAAACATGAAGTCTCAGCAAAGACAAAAGAAATGAAAAAAATCCACAAACAAAAGTAATTCAGCACAAGAGAGTAAGAAGAACAAAGAAAACGTCAGCACCCCAAAAAAAGCACTACAAAATAACAGCAACAAACTCACATCTGTCAATAATTACACTGAATGTAAATTGACTCAATGCACTCATAAAGAGATGGAGAGTGACAGAATGGATAAGAAAACAGGATCCATCAATATGCTGTCTGCAAGAGACACACCTTAGAAACAAAGACGTGAATTTATTAAAAGTCAAAGGTTGGAGGAATAAGAGCCACCACTCAAATAGACATATGCACACCCTTGTTTGTTGCAGCATTGTTCACAATAGCAAAAAGATGGAAACAACCTAGATGCCCATCAACAGATAAATGGATAAACTATGGTACATACTCACAATGAAGTATTATGCAATGATAAAGAACAATGATGAATCTGTGGAGCATCTCATAACATGGATGAAACTGGAGGACACTATGCTGAGTGAAATAAGTCAATCACAAAGGGACAAATATTGTACGAGACCCACTACTGTAAAAACTCATGAAAAAGTTTACACGCAAAAAGAAACAATCTTTGTTGGTTACGAGAGATGGGCGGGAAGGGACGGGGAATACTAAATAGACAATAGATAAGTGGTATCTTTGGTGAAGGGTAAGGCAGTACACAATACTGGGGAAGCCAGCACAACTTGTACAAGGAAAGGTCATGGAAGCTCCATAGACACATCCAAACTCCCTGAGGGACTGAATTGCTGGGCGGAGGGCTGTGGGGACTGTGGTCTCAGGGAACATCTAGCTCAACTGGCATGACACAGTTTATAAAGACAACGTTCTACATTCTACCTTGGTGACCAGCGTCTGGGGTCTTAAAAGTCTGTGAGCAGCCATCTAAGATATTCCACTGGTCTCACCCCTTCTGTAGCAAGGGAGAATGAAGAAAACAAGATACAAGGGAAAGGTTAGTCAAAAGGACTAACGGACCACAACTACCACGGCCTCCACCAGTCTAGATGGTGCCCGGCTACCACCACTGACTGCTCTGACAGGGATCACAACAGAGGGTCCTGGACAGAGTTGGAGAAAAATGTAGAACAAAATTCCAACTCACAAAAAAAAAAGACTAGACTTACTTGCCTGACAGAGACTAGAGAAACCCTGAGAATATGGCCCCCAGATACCGTTTTAGCTCAGTAATGAAGTCACTTCCAAGGTTCACCATTCATCCAAAGATTAGACAGGCCCATAAAACAAAACAAGACTAATGGGGCACAACAGTCCTGGGACAAGGACTAGAAGGCCGGAGGGGACAGGAAAGCTGGTAATAGGGAACCCAAGGTTGAGAAGGGGGAGTAGTAACATGTCGTGGGGTTGTTAACCATTGTCATAAAACAATATGTGTACTAACTGTTTAATGAGAAACTATTTGCTCTGTAAACCTTCATCTAAAGTACAATAAGAAAACTAATAAGGATTTGGAAACAGTGGTGATGGTTGCAAAACATGGTGAACGTAATTAATGTCACTGAATTTTATACATAAAAATGGTTGAAATGGCTAATGGTTTGCTACATTCATTTCACCACAATAAAAAAATGTTTTAATCTATGGATGTAACAAGGAAAAGAAGAACTGAATTAAAAAAAAAAACCTAGTAAAGAGAACCTTTAAAACATATATAATAGGATTTCATTACACCCCTCTTACAATTGGAATGCTCTAGTAAATTAAATTATGTAAGGATGTAGATAAAGCAAATATTACAGTCAAAAACTTGATTTTTCAATATATAGAGTATAACATTCCTTTGTGATAGAATCCCATAGTTTTAAAAACTACCTATTGAATGACAATTCCCTAGTTCATTTTCTCTTCCCTGAATTCCAGACTCATATGCCCAAGTGCTTACTAGTTATTTCCGCTTGGAGGTTTAAAAGACAACTCTAACTTAGCTGGTCCAAAATGAAACCTTGCTTCCCCTGCAGTCCTTCACATATTATTAAAAGGTGACTCCATTCTTCCAGTTTCTCAGGCTAATAGCATTTGTTTAGCATTGACTATGTGCCAGACCCCTGTGTTTTACAATTAATAATACATTTTATCCTTAAAATAAAGGAAGCACCAGTATAAGTCTTATTTTTTTATAGATGTGGAAAACAAGGCATATAAAGAATAAATAATTTCCTAAGGTCATACAACTAGGAAGTGATGGAGCCATACTTCAGTCCAAAATGGTAGGCTCCAGAATTCCTACTCTCAATCATTATTATCTATATACCAAAATCGTCTGTATGTTGACCTTGGAGTCATTCTTGTCTCCTCACTTTCTCTCACCTCATGTTCAATCTGTCACTGAATCCAGTTATCTCAGCTTTCTAAATTTACCCAGATTTCGACTACCTCTCATCACTTTACTCCTACTACATATTCCACGTCACCATCATCTCTTGCCCAAGCTACAACAGACCCCTAAATAGAGTTAATACACATAGAGAAGGAAAATGACAAAGGATAGAGGCTTGGCTGCTCCAAATTAAGATGTAGAATAGAAGATGACAAACTAGCAAAGGAGACTAAAATGCTCAGTGAATCAAGAGGAAAAGCAACAGAATTATGTTCCTGGAAGCAGGGCCAGCGTCATGGGTGTGCGACCTGAGGTCAGAAGGGCCCAATGTTTGGTTTAAAGCTCTGCTGTTGCTATCTTGTATTTTTTAACATTTTTATCTTTGCACTTGTGTGTTTAAGTGAAGTCTGAGGGACAACAGAGCATGTACATGAGCAGAGAAGATAAGTATATCCACCACCATTCCTTGCCATCTCATTCACATATTGCACTCATGATGCACCATGAACACAAAATTCAAGTGGATCCACAACGCATGGGAGTTTAGCAAGACTCAGCTAAAGTACAACACAAGCGTGTTACATCTATGACTGAGTAAGCAAGGTTCTGACATGCCTGAGAAGCCATGCTTTCCATTTGAACCAGTACTTGCTTCAAATGCAGAAAGAAGGCACTGGCATTCTAAGAAACACAGACGATCAAGGAACGTTATAATATCCTTTCTTATTATTTCTCTGTATTTTCCAACCACCTACACTGAAAAAGATGACATAGAAAGAAAGGGAATGATAGGACAACCCACAGACCCTTCCTTCCTCTTAGTCCTTCTTTAAGACTCATCAATAAGCCCAAGGTAGAGAGTGTTAGTATAATATGCACATATCAAGAAGTGAAAAACAAACCGGTGTGATAATTTTGTGCACTGTTTCCACTGTTCTGGAAAAAACAAAAAGCATGTGCATGTATGCTAAAAAATATGAATTTGTAATTTCAGTGATTCTGCATATGAGTTAAATGGTCTTTTCTTTGCATTTAAAATTGGCATTGCACTATATAAAGGTAAGTGGTAGAATTCATGCTAGTAAGTTTTAATTTTTCTTTACTTAGGGCAATATTAAAACAGCAACAAAAAAAGAAACTGTGACAAGTAGAGATAGACCACATAAGAAAGGAAAAAGCTTTATATATTAGTATCTTTAATAACATTTTTTTCTGCTTTTTAAACAAGGGGTCCTGTATTTTCATTTTTCACTGGGCCCTGCAAATTATGTAGCTGCCCTGCCTGGAAGCCAAGTAAAAAAAGTGAATTGGGGAAAAGGGATTATTTAATAATGTAAAATGCTGCCGTTAAGTAAGATGAGAACTGAAAAGTAACCATCAGATTTAGCATTTGAAGGTATTTAGCAATTCGGAGAATTTAAAATTGTCAATATCACCCTATAAGGAGCCCTGGTGGCACTACGCCTAAGCGCTCCGCTGCTCGTTGGTGTTTGGAAACCACCCGGCTGCCCTTCAGAAGAAAGACCTGGCGATGTTTCCTTAAAGATTACAGGCAAGAAAACTATGGGGCAGTTCTACTCTGTCACATGGAGTCGCTCTGTGTTGGAATCGACGGCACTCAACTACAACAATATCACCCTATGGGTGAGATCTTCCCTTGCTACACTTTCTAAAATTGCGTGCTGCTCCTTTCACTCTCTATTTACTTATCCAGCTTCTTTTTTTAATAGCACCTATCATCAACTGACACATTGTATATTTACTTATATATTAATTATCTGAATGCCGCTACTTAGAATGTAAGCTACACAGGGCAAGAACTTTGTCTTTGGTGTTCATTACTAACCCTAATGCCTAGAACTGACAGCTATAAGGAATGCCGAAATGATACTACAGTTTTAAGTTCGAGCTCACCTCTTTCAAATGTTCTGAATCCTCTTCTCTCTGGCCAGTTCCCTCTGCAGAACCCAGACAAGGAGCGAGTGAGGGGCTGAAGGCCATGAGGTCGGTCTTGGGCGGCCCCTCCCCAGAGCACACCCTCTGCCGCCTCTGCTGCGAGTAAGACCAGCTCCCCACCGCGCTGGAGCACACCAGCGTGGGCTTCCCCGGCCCGCACGCGCCCTCTGTGGGAGGCGCCGAGCACCGCAGCGCCGTGTACAGCAGCAGCGTGAGCACCAGCAGGCTGGACACTGTGCAGATGGCGATGATCAGGTACACGTTGACATCCACCAACGCCGACTCCCGGCTCGCGGCGCCAGCAGACGCCCGCAACGAAGTCTTCAGCGCCTGGTCACTCTCCACCAGCGACACCAGCACAGTGGCCGTGGCAGCCAGCGGCGGCTCCCCGTGGTCCTTCACCAGCACCAGCAGGCGCTGCTGTGGCGCGTCTGCCTCGTCCAGGGCGCGCGTCGTGCTCACCTCTCCCGTGTACAGACCCACGCGGAACAGGCTGCGCGCGTTTCCCGCCGCCGGCTGCAATTCGTACGACAGCCACGCGTTGTAACCCGAGTCAGCGTCCACCGCGCGCACCTTCGCCACCAAGTGACCCGCGCCCACTGACCGCGACACCAGCTCGCTCACCGCTCCGCCCGCTCCAGGCCGCAGCAGCGCCGGCGCGTTGTCGTTCTCATCCAGCACGAACACCTGCAGCGTCACGTTGCTGACCAGAGGTGGGAAGCCCGCGTCGCGCGCGCTCACCTGGAACTGCAGCAGCTCCAGCTCCTCGTGGTCCAGCGGATGCAGCGCGTACACCTTGCCGCTCTCGGCGTGCACCGACACGTAGCTCGACAGCGCGCGTTCGCCCACCCGCCGCTCCACCAGCGAGTAGGACACCAGCGCGTTCTCCTGAGCGTCCGCGTCGCGCGCTGACACCGTGAAAATGTGGTAGCCCGGCGGATTGTTTTCCTTCACGAACACTGTGTACTCGAGCTGGGCGAACGTGGGTGCATTGTCGTTCACGTCGGCAACCTCCACGGACACACTGGCTGTAGCCGACAGAGAAGGTGATCCCCTGTCCCGTGCTGTCACCACCAGCGCATAGGTCGACAAGCTTTCGCGATCCAAAGCATTGTCCAGCACCAGCGAATAGTAGTTTTTGAAGGTGGACACCAGTTTGAAGGGGGTGTGAGGCGTCAGAGAGCAGATCACTTGCCCGTTGGCGCCTGAGTCCCGGTCGGACACACTGATCAGGGCGATGACAGTGCTAGGCTGAGCGTCCTCTCTGACTGGGAGTGACAGAGAAGTGATGGTAACCCCTGGGGCATTATCATTTACATCTAATACTTCCACCCAAACGGTACAATGACCGGCCATTGGAATATTTCCCTTATCAATGGCCTCGACGGGTATTTCATACAATTTCTTTTCTTCGAAATCCAGATGACCTTTTGTCCTAATTTCTCCATTATTGGGATTTATGATAAAGGCATATGCTACTGCAGGCGATACAGGCCTTCTGAATGAGTAGACTATGTCTCCATTTGTGCCATCATCAGGATCTGTGGCATTTAGCTTGATTATTAATGTTCCATTAAATGCGTTCTCTGGCACTCTCACTTTGTAAATGGATTGGTCAAATTCCGGAGCGTTATCATTCACATCCAGCACTGTGATCAGCAGCTGAACTGTGCCGGTCAGCTCGGGTTTACCTCCATCACTGGCTGTTAATAATAAACTATGTTCCTGAATTTCCTCTCTGTCCAACGATTTTCTCAGCACAAGGGATAATAAAGACGTTTGCTCACGATCGTTTTGTGTGTCCAAAGCAAAAAAATCATTAGGATTGAGTCGGTAGGTCAAGGCCGAGTTTACTCCAATATCTGCATCGGATGCGCCATCTAGTGGAAAGCGAGTTTCCGGAGGTCTAGATTCTGCAATGCTTATTCTTTTCTTACTTTCAGGGAACACCGGTGAGTTGTCGTTAATGTCCTTCACCTCCACCTCCACATGGAAAACCTGCAGCGGCCTGACCATGATCACCTCCAGGTGGATGCTGCACACCGCGCTCTGCCCGCACAGCTCCTCGCGGTCGATCCGAGAATTCACAAACAAAATGCCGTTCTGCAGATTTACCTCCAGAGGGTCCCCGGGGCCTTTGGACACCACCCGGAACAGGCGCGGCATCAGCTCCTCCAGCTCCAGCCCCAGGTCCTGCGCAATGCGGCCCACGAAAGTGCCGTGTTTGGCCTCCTCCGGGACCGAGTAGTGGATCTGACCGCTCCCTGCCTCCCAGGCTGCGAGGAGCAGAAGCGGGAGCAGCAGACGTGGGACTTCCAGGCCTGCTCGCCAGGAAGACAGCATGGTACACTCAAAAGTCTTCCGAGATATCTGAAGTAGTATACATAGACTGCCTTACTACAAATTGATTCTCAAAATCCAATTTAACTACCTTCTCCGGCGAGAAGATTCGCAAAGATCTTTCCGCTATGTGCCAAATTCTCTGGAGCAAGAGGGTGGCTCGTTTCTCGCGGAAACATTCTCAGTGAAGAGCGACACCAAGCGCATGAGTGAGTAAGTGATAGCGATACTTTGCATTGATGGAGTTTGTTTTCTTGCACTTTCTGATGTTTTCATTGCAAATATCTAATTAAAGAGTAAATTTTTCCTCTTCGAAAACAGTAGTGTATTCTGCTCAGCATTGGATGTTAGTTGACAATTGGTTAATGAGTTCCATTTTCCCCAAATTTATTTATGCATGTGTAAAACTTTCATGCAGAATTTTAAGAGGGAGAATATTCCACTTTCGTTTTACGATATTTTACATACATATTTAGAGTATATATTTAAAATATATCCAAAGATATATTTAAATATAGAATTTATATACATAATATATTATATAACTTATATATATAATTAAACTTGCTTCTCCTAGGGGTGGAAACCTGTTCTGTTTATCTCCTTCCCTTCCTCTAACTTCTACTGTTTACCTGATACATTGCATTTTGGGCTCCATTTCAGCTGCCTCATATGATTTTAAGCCTGCTGTAGTGTTGAATGGCAGCCTCAAAAAATATGTGTCCATGTTCTAACCTGAAAAACCCATGAATATTAATTTATATAGGAAAAGATGTAATTAAGTTAAGGATCTTGACAGGAGGAATTTATCCTAGATTATCCTGTGAGTCCTAAATGCAATCACATGTATCCTTACAAGACAGTCCCACAGAGGAAAAGAGAAGAGGAGGATGCAATGTGACCATGGAGGCAGAGACTGGAGTGGTGCAGCCACAAGCCAAGGAACACCAAGGAACAGCCTCCAGAAACTGGAGGAGACAAAGACTCAGTTCTCCCCCAGAGCCTCCAGAAGAAGTGCGGTTCCACTGACGCCTTGATTTTGGAATTCTGGCCTTCAGAACGACGAGAGAATAAATTTCTGCCGTTCAGGAACAGCAGTCCCAGGAACCAACATGTCTACCCGCCCAAATTATTTACTTGGACACATTATTTTTCATTTTCAATCTCTCTCTTGGTGCTTTTATACGTCCATGGTTTTGTATTTTTCTCTAAGAGAATTACTCCCAAATCTATATCTATAATCTCCCGAGTTCCAAACCCATATTTTCAATCACAATGCTATCCTCCTAGAACCTCAAGAGCAGCATTTTCTTAATTTCCCACTTCCTCCTCTCCATTCCCTAGCTGCATAACAAACACACACACAAGTCGTATCTCAAACTCTGTTCTGCGTCTTGGTTAACGGCAAGCTCATCCTCCCAGCTGATCAAACTAAAAAATTTAGTGTCATCTTCTACTTTTGTCTTTCTCTTATCATTTGTATTGAATCAATCATTATCTGACTGACCCACTTTGCCCACACCTCTGGTACCTGTTTCTTTCCATCTGTTTCTACGGTCATAAAAACTTAAGTCTTCATTACTTGACATCTAAATTATTATTTTTTAAAAAGTCTTTGCTAGCATCAATTCCTGCCTCCAGAATCTCACTTGCTCCAATTTTCAAGTACATATTCATCTGAGCAAATTCTGCTGATTTGTTCATACTTCTCTTCCCATCTGTAATACCTTCCTGTTGAAATGTAATCTAGCCATCAAGGCACCTTTTAATGAAAAGTTGCCTAATCTCTGAAGACTACTTCCACTTCTAAGATGGGCAATACATTTCAATACCATTTACCATACCAATATTATATATTTATTATTGATTGAACATATATTCCATGTCCTGAACTAAAGATATGAAAGAATAGTAGGCAAAAAGCTAGAAAGTTTAATATCTTAATACCAGGGTGAGGGACTTAAGGCTTTACTCTCTGGTCAAGACGAAGATTCTGGGTATTTTTGTTGAAGAAAGTTACAACACGTAAAATGCACTTGAGAAGATTCACCTGGTAATTGGCACAGAGCGGTAGTAGAGCATAATGAGTTTGAAATCCTCCAAAACTGAGTTTGAACCACTTCTCACTATCTATGTGGCTTAAGCATCAGGCTTCTCATCTGTAAAACGGGGATCACAATTATTGTACCTGCACAGTAGGACTGATATGATCATTAAATGAGAAAATTCAATTAAAGATCTTAGCATGGGGCCTGGAAAAAATAGGGTCTCCATGAGTATTCTTATGTTTCATTTAATCCAAACTGCCATTAATTATAAGATGCACCATTACTTATGTGCCATCAAAAATGAAAACAGCCAATTAAATTATTATAAGTATAAATTATAAGATGCACTCCAATTTAGGTAATGTTAAAATATTTTAAAATTGAAAAATGTTTTGTTATACTTTAAGTAAATAAGAACAGTATAGTAGCCAATCTCATTTAAAAGAAAGAAGGCAGTCAGTGTGAACAATAAGAGAAAAATATTCATCTGAGAATCAATGATGTGTAATACAATTTTTCTTATTGTTATAATATCCATAAGGAGATTGTACTGAAATGAAATTATGATCAAGGAGGATATTTTAATAGTTTAGCATATGAGGAACAGTTAGGGAATCTGGCTACAGACACATGGGAGCTATTTGTAACATTGTGCAACTTTTCTGTAAGCCTGAAGTTATGTCTGAATTTTAAAATATTTAAGAGGCACCCAAACAAACACGTCACTAGTTTTTACTTTAATGTACTAACATTTTCAAGGCCAATCATTCTTAGATAGTAGAATAAATTATAGGACAGTAAAATAAGATAAAACACCCAAACAACACACATCAAATCAAAAGAGTAGCTTTCTCTTACTGATTGCATTAAAGTACACTCTCTCTAACAAACATAATTAGCTACTAAAAACTACCTCTTCATAGGAAGAGAAAAATATCATTAAAAGATTCTCAGAAGAACTTAATTGTACCATTTCTATCACTACACCAATATATCAACAGTTTTTAGGCATTTAAATGGGGAGCTTTGTAATTCTCCTTTATTCCAACATATACTCTAAAAAAATTGCTTAATATTTAGTTTCCTCATCTGAAAAATACTGGAATAATACTATCTAATTTGGAAGGTTGTTATGAAAATTGGTGGAGATATTATATGTAATGGTGTCTCACTCAGTATCTGGTGAACAATAAATAGAAGGGCGAGTTTTCCTTTTTCTTATGCTAATAAATTCATCTAGAAATGCTTCATTCAATTTTCTGCTCTGTAACAGTTCAATAATAGTTTCTTTTTTTTTATTATCAGAGTAAGGAAATAGGTTTGTTAGTGAACAAAGTATTTGGGAAAGCCCAGTACATTAATTTTCATATAAGGATTCTTATGTGCTAAATTGTAAGCAGAAAGAGGATAGAATGCAAAATTATCAAACAATATCACTACCTGGGAATTACTTAGAAAATAGGTCTAACTTGATAATTATGCCTAAAAAGACAACAACTTTTATTATTCTGCATGCAGCATAGACCATGTTTTCTAGTTGATTGATAAACCATAAAATTCGTTTAATGTACCTAAGGCAAAAATGAGATATGTCCTACACAAGTATAAACTTCTGGAATAAATGATCAATCCATTCTCTTCATGGACTAAGTACTTCGCTTATAAGTTTAAGTTAAAACATAGTTTAAAGAAAAAAATACTTATTATGATTAAATACACATAAGAAGAAAGGGAAATGTGTGTAGATAACAATGAGGGAAGTAACAACACTAGTTTAACACTCATTATATGCCAGCACGATTCTAGTGCTTTAGGAATATCCATTCATTTAGGCCTCCTCAAAATAAGAGATGCCTGTGTCTACCACATAATCTTAAATGGTTCATTTTTATTTCAGAAAAAAGCTGTGTGTGTTTGAGGGTAGATACATAAAAAGAAAGAAGAGAAATTCAACTAACGACATCTGGGAACTTTATGTACTATTCTTGCAGTTTTTCTGTAACACTGTAATTATATTCTTTTTTATTTAAGAGGTATCAAACACTTGGGAAGATTTTACTGTAACATACTAATATATTTTCAGGGCTAATCACACATACGTAGTAGGATAAATGATAGGACAGGAAAATTAAAAAGCGTGATGAGTCTCCATTCTACCTAAATATTTCATTCATTAAGAGCAGTGTTGGGCAAACGCACGAAAACGTCAAAGAATGACTATATGGAAGAAGAGACATTTAATGCTTTAAAAAATAATGTTATGAGGAAAATAGACAAAAAGGAATAGTTATAACAAAAAGCAAGTTTTTAAAAAACAAATATATTTAAATTATATCAATGACTTACTTCACTGGAAGGATTTAAACAATCTCGTAATGGCGGAAAGCTGGGGCTGAAGGCCATGAGGTCGGTCTTGGGCGGCCCCTCTCCAGAGCACACCCTCTGCCGCCTCTGCTGCGAGTAAGGCCAGCTCCCCACCGCGCTGGAGCACTCTAGCGCGGGCTTCCCCTGCCCGCACGCGCACTCTGTGGGAAGCGCCGAGCACCGCAGCGCCGTGTACAGCAGCAGCGTGAGCACCAGCAGGCTGGACACCGCACAGATGGCGATGATCAGGTACACGTTGACATCCACCAGCGCCGCCTCTAGGCCTGCGGCGTCAGCCGACGCCCGCAACGACGTCTTCAGCGCCTGGCCGCTCTCCACCAGCGACACCAACACGGTGGCTGTGGCTGTCAGCGCAGGATCCCCGTGGTCCCTCACCAGCACCAGCAGGCTCTGGCGTGGCGCGTCCGCCTCGTCCAGGGCACGTGTAGTACTCACCTCTCCCGTGTACAGACCCACGCGGAACAGGCTGCGCGCGTTTCCTGCCGCCGGCTGCAATTCGTACGACAGCCACGCGTTGTAACCCGAGTCAGCGTCTACTGCGCGCACCTTCGCCACCACGTGGCCCGCGCCCACTGACCGCGGCACCAGCTCGCTCACCTGGCCGGCTGCGCCGCCTACCCTAGGCGGCAGCAGCGCCGGCGCGTTGTCGTTCTCATCCAGCACAAACACCTGAAGTGTCACGTTGCTGCCCAGAGGAGGGAAGCCCGCGTCGCGCGCGCTCACCTGGAACTGCAGCAGCTCCAGCTCTTCGTGGTCCAGTGGCTGCAGCGCGTACACCTTGCCGCTCTCGGCGTGCACCGACACGTAGCTCGACAGCGCGCGCTCGCCCACCCGCCGCTCCACCAGTGAGTAGGACACCAGGGCGTTCTCCTGAGCGTCCGCGTCGCGAGCCGACACCGTGAAGATGTGGCAGCCCGGCGGGTTGTTCTCCTTCACGAACACCGCGTATTCGTGCTGCGCGAACGTGGGCGCGTTGTCGTTCACGTCGGCTACCTCCACAGACACTTTGGCTGTGGCCGACAGAGAAGGCGAGCCCCAGTCCCGCGCTGTCACCACCAACATATACTCTGATTCAGTCTCGTGATCCAGGACGCCATCTAGCACCAGAGAGTAGTAATTCTTGAAGGAGGACACCAGCTTGAAAGGTACATTGGGTGTTAGTGAGCAGGTCACCTGCCCGTTTGCCCCAGAGTCTCGATCCGACACGCTGATCAGGGCGACAACGGTGCCCAGCAGAGCATCCTCTCCAACTGGGAGCGACAGTGAAGTGACTATTACCTGAGGAACATTGTCATTCAAATCCAGAACTTCCACCAGGACTGTGCTATGACCTGCCATGGAAGGAATTCCTTTATCAATGGCGTTAACCTGAATTTCATACTCATTATTCTCTTCAAAATCTAGTTTCCCATAAATTCTGATGTCACCTGTGTCTGGATTTATCGAAAACATACATTTCTCACTCACTGGCAAAATCATTCTGATTCCATAGAAAATCTCTCTGTTTAGTCCGTCATCTAGATCAGAGGCGTTCAGTTGAACGACTTTTGTTGCGTTTGGGACATTTTCAAACAACGCTACTTTATAGATAGGCTTATCAAACTCCGGGGCGTTGTCATTCACATCCAGAATGGTTATTAAAATCTGAACAGATCCTGTTAGCTCCGGTTTGCCTCCATCCGTCGCCATGAGTAATAAATTAAGTTCTGGCGTTTTCTCTCTATCCAATGACTTCCGAAGAACTAGTTCAGGAAATATACTTTTATCGGTTTTTGTTATTATTTTAAGTTCCAAATGTTCATTTAGACCTAACCTATAGGTCAGAAGAGAGTTTATGCCGATATCCAAATCTGAAGCGCCCTCTAGAGGAAAATGAGAGTCCAGAGGTGCAGATTCAGAAATAAGTACCTTCTGTTCTTTTTCTCTGAACACCGGCGGGTTGTCGTTAATGTCCTTCACCTCCACCTCCACATGGAAAACCTGCAGCGGCTTTTCCACGATCACCTCCAGGTGGATGCTGCACACCGCGCTCCGTCCGCACAGCTCCTCGCGGTCGATGCGAGAATTCACGAACAAAATGCCGTTCTGCAGATTCACCTCCAGAAGGTCCGCGCGGCCTTTTGACGACACCCGGAACAGGCGTGGTACCAGCTCCTCCAGCTCCAGGCCCAGGTCCTGCGCGATGCGGCCCACGAAGGTGCCGTGTTTGGCCTCCTCCGGGACCGAGTAGCGGACCTGGCCGCTCCCCGCCTCCCAGGCTGCGAGGAGCAGAAGCGAGAGCAGCAGGCGCCCCGCTCCGCAGCCTTCTTGCCAGGAAAACACCATTGCAGATAAGGAGGACTTTTGATGTGGCATGCCACATTTAAAGGAGCGCTCGTATGGAATATCTGAGTATTTGTCCTTTTCTTTGGGTATATATTAAGTAAATTCTACCCACCACTTCGGTCAATATGGAGTCGATCCTGTTCTGTGAATGGTTGGAATCTTTAGGCGCGGAGACAAAATTTTCTTTTTTCACCTTTTGGGTGTAGAGCGACACCATGTGACTGATTATGTAAGTACAAGAAAGATCCTGAGGTTCTCCTTTTTCGTATGGCCATTTCCTAGTTCACTCTAAATTGTTTCGACTTTTGGATATTTTCATGAATTATTTGTAAGGGCCTATTTAGTCAAAATATTTTATGATATTAGTAACGAAGCAAAAATATTTGTATTATGTTGTAGCTTTATTAATATCACCTGCTTCAAAGTCGATCATAAATGATCGTTGAAATTTGGTATGTTAGGAGCTCCTTTTTGGTTACGGAGAATAAAATAGAGATTCTAGTATTTATTACCGAATCTACTCTATGGCAATGGTTTATACATCATTCCTGTCCTTACATAGCTTAAAATTCAGTTTTAATGACTTTAATTTTACCTTTCACAAGCACTGCATTGTAGGACTTTAGGAGACAGTCAAGAGTTCTCTTATTAGTAAGAAAAAGAAACAAAGTTTTTCTTAATTCAAAACTACTCCATTTATATAAATTGTTTTATTCATAGTCTAGTGAATAATAGAATTCTTCGTAAATATGGAAGGTGTCACTTTTTTTGGTTCCTTGGTGCTTAAAAGTGATGACTTTTTGTACAGCTGCTCTCATCCTCATAACATTCTAAAATAAGGCTAAGGTACAGATTCCTGAGAGATTTACCCTAGCAGTAGTAAAGTGTTTTCATGAAAAATGTAAGCCGAAGACTTCAAATTTCACAATATTCTATGGTGGCAATGAAGGACTAATATGAAAAAGATCTCTTGAAGTGTTTTTAGAGCCTAATTTCATTGATACTGACCTTTTTGGTATCCCTCTAAATCTTTCCCTACAGGCTAGTTTGTAGTTACTCAGAACATGATTCTCTTCAGAAGATCAGAATGGTGACTATGATGCCAGGAGAAATCAAAAACCTTGTTATGATTTTGTTCATTCCAAACCAGCATTAAGGGAAAACAAAACACAGATAAGATGCTACAGCTACTTGTGAGCAAGTAAATACAGATTTTATAAGCTCATTAAAATTCAAGTCAAAACCTTTAAACCAGTAATGAGTCGACATGGCTTTTACATCTAAAATGTTAAATCTTCACATAATAAAAAGAATAACCAAGAATATGGCAGCCAAGAATGCTTCTACAAGTATAAAATAACTTAAATAAACTATAAAACTGCTTCTTAATCAAAAATAAATTTAAATGTTAAGACTATCAGACTAATTATTTAAATTATCTAATATCATCATGAAGTTTCTTCATTTTCTATTTTCCATTTTCAAAAATAGCTAATGTACCCTAATTGCTAAGGAGTTTTAATGAAAAAATATTACTTTATGTAGTCTTCACACATTGTTGAACATAAATAAGTTATTGAGCAGATAGGAACATCTGAAGTTAGCTTAATGCATACACAACTGAATTAGAAGAGAGGTTAAAATTATAATTTTACACCATAGAATATACTCCTGATTAAGAACAACTATGAAAGACACTACATTTGTGGAAGTTCAGGTAATTTGGAATTATCTAAAATGTGCATTGATTACTTATGCAATGTAAAAGCAATAGTGTACTTAAAATACTCCTGTATCTTTCTTTATTGCATTTAAATGACTGAGTAATTCCAAGTATTTCATCTGTAGATAAGTAATAATGTGGGCCCAACCTAATATTCACATTTATTATATATACCAAGTTGCATAAATAATATGATTGCTTAGTCACTTTTGAGTGTGAAATATTTTATATTTTGCATCTTGTTGCCTACTTCTGAATACTTAAAAGAATTTTTAAGCCAATTAATATTGAGATACAAAGGTTCTTGTCCTGAGACTCAAGAATAGGCTTCAGAGATGGTACTCATGGACTCCTCAGATTATGCCAAATGGTGTAACGTTATTTTAAGGGGAGAATTCCTGCCTATGGCTTTCATCAGACACTCAAAGGGGTCTGTGATTCAGCCATTTTACATACAGCTAAGCAACACTGAATTAGAAGAATCACCTAGAGATAAATGATCTTTGCTAGAACCTTCAGATGTGCTTATACCACGTGGAAAGAAACATTCACAATACTAGAGATAAAATATACAAAGAGAGAGCATTTAAAATGTGAGCTGAAAGAAACTAATAATTGCCAATAGGCATTCAGTAAGATTTTTAACTTTTTCCTTTCTAACTGAATCCACAAAATTTAGGAAAGAATGCCTACAAGCATATATTGCATATAATTATAAGCCTATATGCATGCCTTTAACAAATTTGAATGATTTGATTGAATAATTTGATTTGATCTAGTTTACTTTGAAAGCACAAATCAGGGAGCTCTGTTGAGCATTTGGTAGTTGATAAGTCTCTTCTCATTTCATGGAACAAAATCACAAATGGGCAGAAATTTGTTACATTACTTCAAATTAAAAGCAGATAATTAGAATGCAAGGCTTTTTTTTCCTGCAAATAATGTAAAAATGAGTTTTATTACAGCTGTAGACACAAAGCTAAAGCTTATTTAATGGACAATAAATGACAGATGAATGTTTAACGCCATAGGGAATAAAAGTAGATCGTTTCGAAAGTAATGAGTGTTCAATCTTTGATCTAAGCCAAATGTGAGAAAAGCCAAGTGATCTGATAATGTGAAAATGTCAAGGCAAAGACTGTCAAAACACAACGAAGATGAGCAAACTTAAATGATCTACAGTGAGTATCTACATTACTGAGGATTAGCGGTGAAAGGAAGTGATATGGGTACATCAGTGAAACATGGAGATTATTTCTACTCACGTAAAGACACCAAAGTCATTTTTGCATCTTCTCGTAGTATTTTCTAATCAAACATTGGGAGAAATAGGACATGTATTGACTAGAGAAACCTAATTCTTTATATCGTGAAAAAATTAGATGTGTGTATCATGTGACATTTCACTGACAGAACACTGTTCTTTAAAACGTTACTCAAAATACACAGTATTCATTAAAAATTATCTATGAAATAAAGTAAATTTTAAAAATTAATATTAACTCCCTGAATAAGTGGAGTCGGTACAAAACTCACCTGTCCAGGGTGATTTGATCCTGTCTCCGATCTTTCCTCTCCGTCTTGTGTATCCAGACCCTGAGGTAGGCTGGGGCTGAAGGCCATGAGGTCGGTCTTGGGCGGCCCCTCCCCAGAGCACACCCTCTGCCGCCTCTGCTGCGAGTAGGACCAGCTCCCCACCGCGCTGGAGCACACCAGCGTGGGCTTCCCCTGCCCGCACTCGCCCTCTGTGGGCGGCGCCGAGCACCGCAGCGCCGTGTACAACAGCAGCGTGAGCACCAGCAGGCTGGACACCGCGCAGATGGCGATGATCAGGTACACGTTGACATCCAACAGCGCCGCCTCTATGCCCACGGCGCCCGCCGACGTCCGTGAAGATGTCTTCAGCGCCTGGCCGCTCTCCACCAGCGACACCAACACGGTGGCTGTGGCCGTCAGCGCAGGCTCCCCGTGGTCCCTCACCTGCACCAGCAGGCGCTGTTGTGGCGCGTCCGCCTCGTCCAGGGCGCGCGTCGTGCTCACCTCGCCCGTGTACAGACCCACGCGGAAAGGGCTGCGCGCGCCGCCTGCTGCCGGCTGCAGCTCATACGACAGCCACGCGTTGTAGCCAGAGTCGGCGTCCACCGCGCGCACCTTCGCCACCACGTGGCCCGCGCCCACCGACCGCGGCACCAACTCGCTCACTAGTACGCTTGCGCCGCGGGACACAGGTGGCAGCAGCGTCGGCGCGTTGTCGTTTTCGTCCAGCACGAACACCTGCAGCGTCACGTTGCTTTCCAGAGGAGGGAAGCCCGCGTCTCGAGCGTTCACCTGGAACTGCAGCAGCTCCAGCTCCTCGTGGTCCAATGGCTGCAGCGCGTACACCTTGCCGCTCTCGGCGTGCACCGACACGTAGCTCGACAACACGCGCTCGCCCACCCGCCGCTCCACCAGCGAGTAGGACACCAGCGCGTTCTCCTGAGCGTCCGCGTCGCGAGCAGACACTGTGAATATAAGGCAGCCAGGCGGGTTATTCTCCTTCACGAACACAGTGTATTCGGGCTTTGAGAATGTAGGTGCATTGTCGTTCACGTCGGCCACCTCCACGGACACGCTGGCTGAGGCTGACAAGGAAGGCGAGCCCCCGTCCCGTGCTGTCACCACCAGCGCGTAGGTCGACACGCTCTCGCGATCGAGGACGCTGTCCAGCACCACTGAGTAGTAATTCTCGAAGGTAGACACCAGCTTAAAGGGGATGTGGGGCGTCAGAGAGCAGGCCACCTGCCCGTTGGCACCAGAATCACGGTCGGATACGCTGATCAGGGCAATGACCGTGCTAGGCTGAGCGTCCTCTCGTACTAGGAGCGACAGAGAAGTCATGGTGATTTCAGGGGCATTATCGTTGGCATCTAAGATTTCTACCCAGACTATACAGTGACCTGCCATCGGCGGATTCCCTTTATCTGTGGCCTGTACTGCAATTTCATAAAACTTGTTTTCTTCATAATCTAAAGTCCCGTTGACCCTCACTTCTCCATTATTTTCATCTAGTGTAAATAAGGGTCTTCCATTGGGCTTAACTGATATCAAAGTGTATGTTACCTCCGCATTGACTCCTTCATCTCGATCTGTGGCGTTTAACTTTGTCACAAAAGCTTTTTTAGCAGCGTTTTCCAGCAATCTCACTTTGTATTCCGATTGATCAAACTCCGGATCATTGTCGTTAACATCCAGCACGCGGACGAAGAGCTGAACGGTGCCTGTGAGCTCCGGTTTTCCCCCATCTGTAGCTGTCAGTAACAAATTAAGTTCCGCAGTTTTCTCTCTATCCAGAGACTTCTTTAACACAAGTGACAGTCTTTTAGTCAGCTTACTACTTGTTGGTAATTCTAAAGAAAAATACTCATTTGGACTTAGTCTGTAGGTCAATAGAGCATTTTCTCCTACATCCGCATCAGAAGCTCCCTCTAGAGGAAAACGCGAGTCCGTTTGCTTTGATTCAGAAATCTGCAGCCTTTGTTTTCTGAGAGAGAACACCGGCGGGTTGTCGTTAATGTCCTTCACCTCCACCTCCACATGGAAAACCTGCAGCGGCTTTTCCACGATCACCTCCAGGTGGATGCTGCACACCGCGCTCCGTCCGCACAGCTCCTCGCGGTCGATGCGAGAATTCACGAACAAAATGCCGTTCTGCAGATTCACCTCCAGAAGGTCCGCGCGGCCTTTGGACGCCACCCGGAACAGGCGAGGTACCAGCTCTGCCAGCTCCAGCCCCAAATCCTGCGCGATGCGGCCCACGAAGGTACCGTGTTTGGCCTCCTCGGGGACCGAATAGTGGACCTGGCCACTCCCAGTCTCCCAGGCGGCGAGCAGCAGAAGGGAGAGCAGCAGACGCCAAGTGCCCAACTCCCCTTTCTGAGAACCCAACATCGCACACAACATTGATTACCAAAATAAGATTCTTTACATTTACAGAACCAGTTATTCCAGATTAAGGATAAAAAATCTCGCTGAATTTTTTAGAAGTTTTAAAGGATCCTTTAACAGTAGCATCCGGCATGATGGAGTCTGTTCCGGCATGCAACGAGAGTGACTGTTCCGAGCAACCAACCTATGAATGAACTCTTCCATTGAGTAAAGAGCGACACCTTGTGCCTGAAATTGTGAGCAGTGTACACTACAGCCAACACCACAGAATTTTAAAGGGGAAGAAAATAATGTCATATGCTTCATGTTATTCTATCCCGAAATAATATTTCCAAAGTGCTTATTTATGGAACATTCACATTTTTAGTCGTGTTGAAGCTGATGGCATGTAGAAAATGATACGTGGAAACCATTTTTATTTCCTTATTAACATCAAATTTAAATTTTTGTTTCTATTTTGATTTAGAGTTATAAAACTGCCCTCTAACTTATCTACGCACACACTGAAAGAGAGAGACCGCAATTCTATAGGTAGCCTATCAAAAACTAGGGTTAAACATTTCCTAAAGGTATTGTTCCTCATATAAAAATATTAACATAAAGAAGTTTAATGCCTATCTCAGTTATGGTATTGTACAAAATGAATGATGAAGATAATGATGACTTTTTTCAGAAAGAAGGATTCACCTGTAAATAACTTGTGCTTGATTTTCCCAGACAGGACTATGCTTGAACTAAGAAAAAATTTACTGAAGCAAGCTCTATATTACAGTGAATAAAAGAATGGCTCTGGAATCTGAGAAATATGCATTTTAATATCATCTCTCCCATGTACCTTCTGGATGGCAGTAGGCAAGACAGATAAATATCAAGGCTTCTCTTTTCTCATCTTTAAAATTGGGATAGTCGTTTGTACTTTACAAGTTTTTATAAGGATGAAATGAAATAATGTATGTTAAGCCCTTCACATCATGTCTAACAAATAGAAATAGCTCAAATGATGGTAGTTTATTATAGTTAGGAACCAATGTTTGCTCTTTTTCTGCAGCTGTGGATAAAGATAATTCCAGCAGCATAAACTAGTGCAAAGTTGTCCCTTTTCTGAAGATTTCCTAATGTTCATTTTCATGGAAATCATTCTTCCAGGAGTGAGCTTTCTGGATAGAAAATAGCCACTAATGCCTTCTCAGGAGACTTGGTGATGCAGTGGTTAAGAGCTATGGCTGCTAATCAAAAGGTCAGCAGTTTGAATCCACCAGTGGCTCCATGGAAACCCTATGGGGCAGTTCTACTCTGTCTTATAGGGTCACTATGAGTTGTAATTGTCTCGTTGGCAGTGGGGTAATTTGGTAAAAATGGAGCCAAAAAGAACAAGGTAATCATCTACATTATGTGATACATGTGCTTAAACCCAATGCTGTCAAGTCAATTCTGACTCATAGTGACCCTTTAGAACAGAGTAGACCTGCCCCATATGGTTTCCAATGAGTGGCTGGTAGATTTGAACGACCAACCATTGCCTCTTAACCACTGCACCACCAGGGCTGCAAAGGGTATGCCAAAACCCTTACAGCTTTAAAAATGTATCATCTACAAGTTCTCTGGAATCCCTTTGAAGAAAACTATTCACAAGAATATGGTATTTGGACAAAAAAAGATTTGGCATCAAATACATCTAGAATATACAATGTTTAATTCTGAAATGTGATCACAATTGTCAGGTGGAATTACCTTTATAGATACCCCGTGGTTCTTATGCTTAAGCTGTTTAAAGCAACATCATTTTGAAGACCACACAGTTTTGGTGAACAAAAGCATCAGTATCTTGCTTAGCCACATATAGGAAGGCTGTCTTAGACTGAAAGCATAAAGAACTGTGAATTTACCTACCCTAAAATATTTCCATACAGCCTCATGCCAGCAACCACGAATTAAAAAATTGCCAATGATTGATACTCAAAGCAATTGAAACCTTTCAAATTCCTCCAAATAAAACAGAAGAGCTCAATAAATTAAATTGGAGGAGAGCAGCAAAAGATTCAGCAAGCAATTAAGTGTAACTGAAATTTGTTTTAAGAACAAAGAACAATGTTATCTATCTGAGGTAGTCGGAGACATTGGAGAAAATGAGCTTGAAATTAAAGAAAAGGAGGATTAAAGAAAAAGAAGTAAAATCACTTCCAAAGGCACCAGCTGAAACCCACTGCAAATATTGTCTCAAAAAAAACCATGCCATTGATTATAAAGAAAACTAACTTCTTAAAAAATGAGGCAGACTCAACCCAGTCTTTCCCCATAAGCAACAGTTAAACTTACAGAAAAGAAGGCAAGAATTTAAGCATGTTTTAAGTTCAAATCAAATACTTTAAAAAGTTAAATATTAATATTATGGTAATTTTGAATAAACATAATAAAGAGTTGAGAACACCAATTAGGCCAGAGTAGAACAGTGCTCCCTAGGGTTTTAAATGGAAGTAGATCGCCAGACCTTTCTTCCAAGGCACCATGGGTGGGCTTAAATTGCTAATCTTTTGGCTAGCAGCCAAGTGTGTTAACCTTTTGTACCACCTAGGAAGTCCATGTGATTGACATTAAAAGATATGAAATACATCACACAACTACTTTACTTACATTCCCACAAATCTCCTCTTGGTCTCCATTGTTTACCGAATCTGAACCGGGTGGAACGCTGGGGCTGAAGGCCATAAGATCGGTCTTGGGTGGTCCCTCCCCAGAGCACACCCTCTGCCGCCTCTGCTGTGAGTACGACCAGCTCCCCACCGCGCTGGAGCACGCCAGCGTGGGCTTTCCCGGCCCGCACGCACCCTCTGTGGGCGGCGCCGAGCACCGCAGCGCCGTGTACAGCAGCAGCGTGAGCACCAGCAGGCTGGACACTGCGCAGATGGCGATAATCAGGTACACATTGACGTTCACCAGCGCCGCCTCCGGGCCTGCGATGCCAGCAGAAGCCCGCAACGACGTCTTCAGCGCCTGGCCACTCTCCACCAGCGACAACAGCACTGTGGCCGTGGCCACCAGCGGCGGTTCCCCGTGGTCCTTCACCAACACCAGCAGGCGCTGGCGCGGCGCATCCGCCTCGTCCAGGGCGCGCGTCGTGCTCACCTCGCCGGTGTACAGACCCACGAGGAACGGGCTGCGCCCGCCGCCTGCCACTGGCTGCAGCTCATACGACAGCCACGCATTGTAGCCTGAGTCGGCGTCCACTGCGCGCACCTTCGCCACCACGTGGCCAGTGCCCACCGACCGCGACACCAGCTCGCTCACCGCGCCGCCAGTGACGCCCCCCGCAGGCGGCAGGAGCGCCGGCGCGTTGTCGTTCTCGTCCAGCACGAACACCTGCAGCGTCACGTTGCTGACCAGAGGCGGGAAGCCCGCGTCGCGCGCGCTCACCTGGAACTGCAGCAGCTCCAGCTCTTCGTGGTCCAGCGGCTGCAGCGCGTACACCTTGCCGCTCTCGGCGTGCACCGACACGTAGCTCGACAGCGCGCGCTCGCCCACCCGCCGCTCCACCAGTGAGTAGGACACCAGTGCGTTCTCCTGAGCGTCCGCGTCACGAGCTGACACCGTGAGGACGTGGCAGCCCGGCAGGTTGTTCTCCTTCACGAACACCGTGTACTCCGGCTGGGCGAACGTGGGTGCGTTGTCGTTCACGTCGGCCACCTCCACGAATATGCTGGCTGTAGCCGACAGAGAAGGTGATCCTCCGTCCTGTGCTGTCACCACCAGCGCATAGGCCGACACACTCTCGCGGTCCAAAGCGTTTTCCAGAACTAGCGAATAATAATTCTTGAAGGTGGACACCAGCTTGAAGGGGTCATGGGCCGTTAGGAAGCAGGTCACCTGCCCATTGGCGCCAGAGTCCCTGTCGGACACTGTGATCAGAGCGATGACTGTGCCCTGGGGAGCGTCCTCTCTAACAGGAAGAGATAGAGACCTCACCATCAACTCAGGAGCATTATCATTGACATCCAAGACTTCTATCAAGACTGTGCAGTGACCAAACATTGGAGGGTTTCCTTTGTCAACTGCTTCTATTTGAATCTTACGCAGCTTAGCTTCTTCAAAATCTATTTTTCCACTTACTTTTATTTCTCCGCTGGCTGAACCTATGCGAAAAGAGGCTTCTATATTAGGGGAGACATCAGCTGCAAAGGAATAAAGAATGTGGCTATTTGAGCCCTCGTCCAGATCTGAGGCATTTAGTCTAATAACCAATGTGCCGTTTCTTGCATTTTCCGGTAATTTTACACGATAGACTGCTTTGTCAAACACTGGGGCATTGTCATTTACATCCAGCACTGTAATGCATAATTCTATGGTTCCTGTCAGCTCAGGTTTACCCCTATCAGTTGCTTTGAGCACCAAGAGAAGCTTTGAAGCAACTTCCCTGTCTAAAGATTTTTTTAATACTAGCGAGAGCGGTGTTACCTGCTCGTCGGTGGTTGGTACTTCCAGCGAGAAATACTCACTGGGGCTCAGTCTGTAAGTTAGCAGAGCGTTCTCCCCAGTGTCTGAATCAGAGGCGCCCTCTAGTGAAAAATGAGAGTCAACAGCCCTACTTTCGGAAATAAACAGATTCTTTTGTGTCGTCGGGAACACCGGCGGGTGGTCGTTAATGTCCCTCACCTCCACCTCCACATGGAAAACCTGCAGCGGCTTGTCCACGATCACCTCCAGGTGGATGCTGCACACCGCGCTCCGCCCGCACAGCTCCTCGCGGTCGATTCGAGAATTCACAAACAAAATGCCGTTCTGCAGATTTACCTCCAGAAGGTCCCCATGGCCTTTGGACGCCACCCGGAACAGGCGCGGCACCAGCTCCGTCAGCTCCAGCCCCAGGTCCTGCGCAATGCGGCCCACGAAGGTGCCGTGTTTGGCCTCCTCGGCGACCGAGTAGCGGACCTGGCCTCTAGCCGCCTCCCAGGCTGCGAGAAGCAGAAGCGAGAGCAGCAGGCGCTGGACTTCCTGGCCACCTGGTCTTGAAGCTAACGTCGTGCCTCTCTTCTGGCTAATAAATAAATATTTCATGACTAGAAAGATTTAGTCCTTTTGAGACCTTTCCTTTCGATTCCTTGCTCCTGCGATCCCAGCTGAGCTTAACAGTAAGGGTGTGTTTGTAGCCTTTAAAGCGCTGGAACAGCAGAGCTTCTTTCTGGTCCCGGGATAATCGTGATTTTCTTGCGTTAAAGAACCTCTCGTTGGAGAACAACGACATCCTGTGGCTCAGTATGTAAGTGCGTTTGAGTTTACTTTTACTATTTCTTTATTCTGCATTGCCTCTTTCTTATAATTCCTTCGTATTTGTCTATGTTTTCGTTGTTGTTTTTGGCTTCTAAAAATCTGTCATTATGTCTCCGTTGTGTGCAATCGCTACCTCTTTAAAGGTCTTTTTGATGTACAAATTAGAATTTCATAGAAGAGCTTTTCTTGATTATAGACGTCTAACAGAATATGCTGCTGCACCAACTATATAATCATGTATCTAAACATGAAAAAAAATCCATATTTGTAAGATATTAGTGATACTGGTTTAGTTTTTTTTTTTTTAGACTCTTAGAAACTGATCATTTTGGAATGGTCTCTTATAGTCTATTCCATTCCTAACACTCCATACTTTACTGTTTCTTAATATTTATACTATTAAATTATTCTAAACATTTTGTCTAATCATATACATAACTCAAGATAGAAAGTTTCTAGTTATCACCTCAAGATATCAGGATTTCAAATCAAAGGTGACATATAAATTTACTTATCAGTTTATCCAAATATTTCTCTGCTTTGCTGTTAATGAATTTTCTCATCACCAACTCCTGGGAACACGATGAATGTTTCTAAGACTTTTTTCTCATTTTAAAGGTTTTTTTTCAATCATTGTATCTGTTCAGACTGAACGGTTTAGTTTCCTTCCTGTAGGAAACTTAAATTTGAATTATATCCATTGCTTATTTGACAAAGATAATCTTCCAAAAGAATCACACTGGATCAGGAATTCAGATTATATTTGTCTGCTTACTCATAGTCATTCTATTCCAGTAATGGTTTAAAGAGCCTAGAATATAAGTTATTATAAACCCCCTTCATTCACTGAATTTTATTTTTGCATTTTTACCTCAAATTAAAATTTGAAATTTACATAATAATTTTTATCAGTTGAAATAAATTTTATCAGTGTTGTCTTAAAGAATAGGTTTTAATCATTCAAGGCTATAAGAAGCCAACTGTCGAATATGTGAAATCCTGATAAGATGGCAACCACCAAGAAAACCCAAAATTTAGCTACTAAAAAAATTGCAAGTGAGTGTGCAAGAGATTCTTAGGTTTTATGCAAAACTGAACTTCAATTCTTCATTTTGAACATTTTCAAAAACAGTGATTCAGTGATGATAAATTTATGCCACAGATTTATAGTTCTAGTCACTTTTAATTCTTTTTTGAATTGTGGAAGACAAATTTTAGACCAACATATTTGCATAAGGAAAAGAGCAAGATAAAATGTTTAGCATATTGCTAAATTTAAAAAGGCAGATAACTAAAAACTTAAAAACCTCCTCATGTTTGCTAATTGAAATAACCCAATCCCTTTGGGTATGATTAAATCTTGAGTTCCATTCCATTTTGGCTAAAAGGATTGCTTGTGAAGTAAGTACAAATAAACATAATTTTAAATCCCCTGACTTCCAAAACTTTCATTAACTAATAATAAAAGTCCACAAAAAAAAGCTGTGGACTCCTTAGTCATCTTGAAACCTGGTATCACAAATATTATGGCAATAAGAACTAAAAACCACTCATTATTAGCCTCATTTTAATGCCATCTAATAATGAGCATGTTAAACGTGATTATTAAAATGATATGCTTGAAGAGTTTGAAAAGAAATGGACTAATTCCTTTATTGGCAAGAATGTGAAAAGCAATCCTTGATTTGAGAGAATTCCCAGTTTCATGCCTCTGAATTGAATGGAAGAAGTGCCCCAGAAATTTTCTAAAATATTTATGTTAATAACAGAGCCAGTAGTAGCCATTCTCAGAATGAAATCAGTAAATTTTGTCTTCATTATCTATCAACTTCTCATTCTGAACTCTCTCCTCATTTCCTCTCCTTTCTGCACTTCCTCCTCCATAGATTTTAGGGTTATCATGCTGCTGGATAAAATAATAACTTGTTATGTTAACATTTGATGAATATTTTAAAGAAAATGTCTAAATGAAAGCAAAGTAAAATAAATAAGACTAAATTAGTAAATGCATAATACTTTGTTTCATTAATAGTTCAGATGAAAAGATGTCTTTGGATAAGACTGTTCTTCAGAAACTGTGCACTAACATTATAAAGAGCTGAGAGAGGGCAGATGTAAGAAGAAGGAAGTCAAAATACAAGCTAAAAGAAAGCTAAGTATGAAGGATGTTGACAGGTCTGGGGATCTATGATTATAGAAGCTGACGGCACACAAAAGTACAAAAATAAATGACAGACACAATTTTCAGATTTGTATTGGAAATCAAAATACATACTTTAGGGAAGGAGAAAATATTGAGCTATATATTGATGTTAAATACACTTTTAACTGTACCTTTATTGTTTGTACTCTAAAGATGTTATTGCTCTGTTCGGAGATCTTCTTGAATAAAAACTATAACTGGGTACCCAATAACATTAAAAAAAAAAAAAAAAACCTGCTGAATGAAAACAAAAAAAAATCATATAACTGAACAAATACACAATAACTCAGTACCTTTATAGCTATATTAGAAAGAATAAGAAATTATAAAAGCAAATATACCCATAATTGTCCATACTATAATGAGCATTATCTCTTTGGAAGTCTGGGGACCTAACCAGGAGAATCTTCACCTTTGAGTTTAAATCACCTCCTAGCATTTAAACTATAAGACTTAAACTCATAGAAAATTAAAATTAATAGTTATTACCGAACTATAGGATTGATGGAGAGATGGATGCATCTGCAGACCTAAGACTTTTATTATTGACACAAGCTGTTAATAAAAAATAAGACTTTGGGATATTAGTAAATATTCAGGCACTCTTTTCCCCCAAATAGCCAAGGGAAAAGCATTTATTTCATCAACTTATTTAATATAGTAATCAATACATTTTGTCCTATTCATTAATTTATCATCTATAATCTCTAAATTTGAAAAATGCCATAGAAAGTATTAACATTTAAATCAATGCCATGCTTATATTCTTGCTAAAACTGTCCTTTTCTGTGTTTCTAAACTTGAATGACTATTTCAAGCTTTATTGGAAGCTATTTATAAAGTACATACTAAGCTGTGTAAGAAATTCAATCTGCACACTGAAAGGGAAAGGAAAAAGTAATCACTAGGAACCAGAGTCAGGTTGATAGATTAGTTGCATTATGAATCATGAAATAATGCTAGAATTAATCGAAGAAACAAAAAAAATGAAATCATGGGTATCAGGTAAGAATCAGTTTCAGAAAGATATAATAGATAGGGTATCACTGATACCATGCAGTTAAATTGGCTTGCATTTCTGAGTCTATATCATCCAACCCACCTCTGTTTAAGAGGAATCGAGAAACTATTAAACTAAACTGCTCTATATGATTTGAGATCAGTACAAAAACAACTTCTAAGATAATTCAAATTTCTTTTTAGAATTCCAATATTAATTTTTTCAATCACCTCATATGCATGAGAAAGTTAGATAATGACAAAGGAAGACAGAAGAAGAATTAATACCTTCCAACTGTGGTGTTGGTCAATAATATTGAATATACTGTGGACTACCGGAAGAACGTACAAATTAGTCTTACAAGAAATACAACCAGATGTTCCTCAGAGAATGGTGAAGCTTTGATGTCTTAATTTGGACATGCCATCAGGAAAGACCAAAAGGACGTCATGTTTGGTAAAGCAGAGACCACTGAAGCAAGGGAAGCCCTCAATGAGATGGATTGACACAATAGTCGCAACAATAGACTCAAGCATACCAATGATCATTAATATGGAGAACGACTGGGCAATATTTCATTCTGTTGTCTGTAGGGTCACCTTGAGTCAGAGCCAACTCAATGGCAACTAAAAACAAAAACATTAATTTGGACTAGAGTTAACATTTTCCTTTTCCTTAAAATTAGAAATGATTGTCAAATGCTCCCCATTTTTTAAATATAATCATGGCTCCTTCCTCAAAGTGGAAGAGCTAATACTTGAATGTCATAAGCAATGCCTAATGCTGACAAAGGAGCAGGTAATGAAGAGCTGCTAAATAAATTGTGTAAATAACTATGAAATACACTTTTCCTTCTCCCAAGAAAGTAAACAATGCACACTGAGCACAGATATTACCACTATCGAGAAAAAAAAGAAATGAAAAGAAAATTTAAAAGCTCAGAACATCTAACTTAATTCCCAAGATTAGGAAATATACTTACTGTATAATTGAGGATAAAGTGTAATCACTGAATTTTGAAGATCTAATATGTCATATAAGTTATGTTGCACTACATATATCCGATAGTTCGGGGTGTAAAGAGCCCATTTTTGCCACGAAGATATATTGCTAAGTCTAGTATTTTTGTTGAATAATGTAATACAGGTCATTTCAAATTTTATATTTGAAAATGAAATAAACTTATGAATTAATATATCTCACAGCATAATGTATCTTGAAATGTATCTTACAAATAATTGTAAAATAAAATAGTTATGAAAATAAACCATTGAAAACTGTGGCCAAAATAAAATATTTGTATTGGAAAACATAAATGGATTGAGAAAAATGGCATATTTTAAAACCTGGTTAGGAGAGACAAAATATAAAATAATCTTCTAGAATTAACTACAAGTAGTCACCAACTTATTGCATATCAGAGTTAGCAGCAACTGTCAGTGTATCTGGAACATTACGTTTTCCAGGGAGGAAGTTCTGAGAAGATGCATACAGGGCATATGGAAAAGTTGCTGAGTCATGTGAACATGCTCCAAGCATTTGATCAGGATAATATGATGGAAGAGATTGATGGAAAAATCTTCCATATGGCAAGAAAGCTAAATTTAGAACTTGATATTCCCCATGTGGAACAGCTCATAGATCACAAAGAAGGGGAATTGACAGATCAAGACTTAACGGATTTTGAAGAGGAAAGAAATGCTGAAGAAGAAAGAAATCATAAGGAAGAGGAAAGAGAAGTTGTCAAAAATTTTTACAGTGAAAGGGTTAGCTGGTTTTTTTTCTAAACTATTTAGGGGCTTTGGCTGCTTGAAAACGTGGACTCAAATGCTGATTGCTTCGCTAAAGTCAAAAGGCAGATACAGGAAAAAGTGAGATGTTACTGTGAAATACAAGAAGAAAAAAAGAAAAGGACCATACAGAAAACTCTCATTAATCTTCTAACTAGAAACCCTATGCCCATTCCCGGGGATAATCCAGATGATACAGAACCTTCCATGAGTGGAGTTATTACCACAACTGACAAAATGCCGACATAGTTCAACTCTTCTTCATTCTCTGCAGTAAATTTTTATGACGTGTGTATTTTTTATGTATTTATGTATTGAAATATATCTGTAAGTTCATATGTAATTTTTCAACCCCCAGGGCAAACAAAGATCAGATATATAAAAGCTGCTGATAGTAAAAGACAATAATAATTAAAAGAAAATAAACGAACAAAAAAGGTATTGATTTACACCACAACCGACTTCAGACGGAGTCGACCGAAGGGAACACCATCGACAATCAGGGACCACCTGTATATTACAGTAGGTGCTACAAGACATATTTGAGGAGAAACAGCGTACACAATAAAAAAAAAAAGATATTCCTGGAATTATATTTGAGAACATACAACGAGAATAAACATTCACAAAACAAAATATGAAAATAAAAACGTAATAACCCACCTTCCCAGAATGGTCCCCTGAAATTGCCTGTTCTTCCACTTCCACATCAGGTACTGGACAGGGTGGGAGGCTGGGGCTGAAGGCCATGAGGTCGGTCTTGGGCGGCCCCTCCCCAGAGCACACTCTCTGCCGCCTCTGCTGCGAGTACGACCAGCTCCCCACTGCGCTGGAGCACACCAGCGCGGGCTTCCCCGGCCCGCACGCTCCTTCTGTCGGCGGCACCGAGCACCGCAGCGCCGTGTACAGCAGCAGCGTGAGCACCAGCAGGCTGGACACCGCACAGATGGCGATGATCAAGTACACGTTGACATCCATCAGTGCCGCCTCCCTGCCTGAGGGGCCCGCCAACGCCAGCGACGAAGCCTTCAGCGCCTGGCCGCTCTCCACCAGTGAAATTAGCACGGTGGCCGTGGCCGCCAGCGGCGGCTCCCCGTGGTCCTTCACCAGCACCAGCAGGTGCTGGCGCGGCGCGTCCGCCTCGTCCAGGGCGCGCGTCGTGCTCACCTCGCCCGTGTACAGACCCACGCGGAAAGGGCTGCGCGCGCCGCCTGCCGCCAGCTGCAGCTCGTATGACAGCCACGCGTTGTAGCCCGAGTCGGCGTCCACCGCGCGCACCTTCGCCACCACGTGGCCCGCGCCCACAGACCACGGCACCAGCTCGCTCACTGCGACGCCCGCGACTCCTGCCGCAGGCGGCAGGAGCGCCGGCGTGTTGTCGTTCTCGTCCAGCACGAACACCTGCAGCGTCACGTTGCTGACCAGAGGCGGGAAGCCCGCGTCGCGCGCGCTCACCTGGAACTGCAGCAGCTCCAGCTCTTCGTGGTCCAGCGGCTGTAGCGCGTACACCTTGCCGCTCTCGGCGTGCACCGACACGTAGCTCGACAGCGCGCGCTCGCCCACCCGCCGCTCCACCAGCGAGTAGGACACCAGCGCGTTCTCCTTAGCGTCCGCGTCGTGCGCGGACACCGTGAAGATGTGGCAGCCCGGCGGGTTGTTCTCCTTCACCAACACAGTGTACTCGGGCTGCTCGAACGCGGGCACGTTGTCATTCACGTCGGCCACCTCCACGGACACGCTGGCTGTGGCAGACAGAGAAGGAGAGCCCCCGTCCCGCGCCGTCACCGCCAGCTCATAGGCCGACACTTTTTCGCGGTCCAGGGTGCCTTCAAGCACTAGTGAGTAGTAATTCTTAAAAGTAGACAACAGTTTGAAGGGGACACGGGGCGTCAGGGTGCAGGTCACCTGCCCGTTGACACCTGAGTCACGGTCGGATACGCTGATTAGGGCGATGACGGTGCCCTCCTGAGCATCCTCTCTGACCGGGAGAGACAAAGAATTGACAGCCACCACAGGTGGATTATCGTTTTCGTCCAGGATTTCCACTAGGACGGTGCAGTGACCAATCATAGGTGGGGTTCCTTTATCTGTTACATCTACATGAATTTCATAAGTATTACTATCCTCAAAGTCAATACCGTCATGTACTCTTATTTCTCCCGTTGTTTCATTAATTAGAAATTTCCTTCTTATACTGGATGGGACCAAAGTGCTAAATGAATATATCATTTCTTTGTTTATTCCTTCATCCGCATCAGAAGCGTTTAGCCTTATTACTAACGTTTGGTTTGCTGGATTTTCATACATCCTAACTTCATAAACAGGTCGATCGAATATAGGGGCATTATCATTGGCATCCAACACCAGGATCAGCAGAGAAATAGATCCAGTGAGTTCAGGTTTGCCTCCGTCAGTTGCGGTTAGTAATAATTTAACCTGAGGATTTTCTTCGCGGTCCAGCAGTTTTCGCAGAACTAGTGCTGGGAATTTGCCTTTGTCCTTTTTGTTTATAATATCAAGAATGAAAAACTCATTTGGACTGAGTTTGTAAGTAAGCATTGCGTTCTCTCCAGCATCAGCATCAGATGCGCCTTCTAGCGGAAATCGGGAGTCAAGCAGTCGAGATTCGTGTATTGAGAGCTTTTGTTCTATTACAGAGAACACCGGCGGGTTGTCGTTAATGTCCCTCACCTCCACCTCCACATGGAAAACCTGCAGCGGCTTTTCCACGATCACCTCCAGGTGGATGCTGCACACCGCGCTCCGCCCGCACAGCTCTTCGCGGTCGATCCGAGAATTCACAAACAAAATGCCGTTCTGCAGATTCACCTCCAGAAGGTCCGCGCAGTCTTTGGACACCACCCGGAACAGGCGCGGCACCAACTCCGCTAGCTCTAGGCCCAGGTCCTGCGCAATGCGGCCCACGAAAGTGCCATGTTTTGCCTCTTCCGGGACCGAGTAGTGAACCTGGCCGCGCCCCGCCTCCCATATTCTGAGGAGCAGAAGCGACAGCAGCAGACGCTGGGCTCCCTGACAGCTAGGCCTGAAAACCAACATCGTACCTTTCTCCTGTTATACAAATCGATGAGTCAGCTGTCTTGAGGAGCACACAACCTTCGAAATTTCCTATTCGATTTCTTACATCCAATCTTCTTGAAACGCTGAGATCTCAGAATGTACTCCTTGAGAAACAGTGATTTACGCCTTTGTTCTAAATAATCATTTTGTGGAAGACAGCGACATCCGGTGGCTTAACGTGTAAGTACAATTCGGTGAGTTTAACAACTTTTGTTTCATATTTTTTACATTTATATTTGCGTATTTTTATTTCTGTGATCTTTTAAGGGTTCATATTGTACCATTTTGAATGGAAAAATAAATGTTGAACCTAAGTCCGAAGTTTTCTTGAAACAGAATCTCACAGAACTATTACCCTCCCTAACCACATGCTTATCATTAGCTGAATTTCAAAATGTCTTTAATAGCTGTATAATACTGACTGTACTAGTTTTTTGTTGGATGACAAGTTTAGGTCTCTTTAAGTTATATCACATTTCAATTCTCTTTGTCATTATTTTGAGATTCAACACCGTATTTAGACACTAATCTCAAGACACCAATTCTCTGTAAGATGTTCACAACTCCTAAGTTTTGGACATCATTAGACTGTAGGCTTCAACATCAGACATTTCTCCATACTGATTACTATTGTCCAACTTACAGCCATGTGATTAAGAAAATCATTTAACATCTGTCTCAGTTTCCACTTCCATAACATTGGTATAGTAATTATGGCATATTAAGAGACCAGGATAGTACCTTGAAAATGAATGCTTTGCAAATGGTAAGTACTCTGAGGCCTCCACTTGACCACATTTATGTTTTCATGATGGTCAAGATCAAAATTGGCTCTTCGGGAAAATGGTTACCTATAAAAATGTTGTCATTCTACAATGCTTTATTATTGCTATTGCATAGGCTGAGGGTTTGTATCTCCTGTCTTTAAGAAAGCAGAAAAATTATTTTATTGAAAAATCAGTCATATATAAAGAAGTTTCATTTTATGATATACAGCTTACATGGATAAAAAATCTTAATTATGATTCTAAATAAAATAACTTACAAATTTATATTTTCTACTTTCAGAGACAGCTGCTTTCATCTTTGTTACTATTTAAGCTTTCCAAATACCCAAAAGATACAGTTCAGGAATTTATCTAATAGTTTATCAATACCAGTAAAGTTTTTTTTTTTATCACTGCCTGCAATAAAAATATTTTTCACTCAAAGGTTCTTGGAATAAAGCATCCAGTAACTAAAATTCTCCATTAATATCTATGCTACTGAAAAAATTTCAGGTTTCTGGAGAAAAATGTAGAACAAACTTCTAACTCAAAAAAAGACCAGACTTACTGTCCTGAAAGAGACTGGAGAAACCCCAAGAGCATGGCCCAGACACCCTTTTAGCTTAGTAATGAAGTCACTCCTGAGATTGACCTTTTGGTCAAAGATAAGACAGGCCCATAGGACAAAAAGAGACTAAAGGGGCACACCAGCCCAGGGGCAAGGATTAGAAGGCAGGAGGGGGCAGGAAAGCTGATAACAGGGAACTCAGGATCGAGAAGGGAGAGTACTGACATATCATGGGGTTGTTAACCAATGTCATAAAACAATATGTGTACTAACAGTTTAATGAGAAGCTAGCTTTTTTAAACCTTCATCTAAAGTACAATAATTTTTTTTTTAAAACTTCACGTTTCTCCTTTTCAAAAAAAAAAAAGGAAATTTAATAATAGGACCTTTGGCCTTATCCAGAGGTTAACTTCTTTAATTTATTTTATTATTTTAAAAGATAATTTTAAAGAAATCAATAATTTTGAACTCTTTTAGTTGTCATTAAGAGTTTGTCGCTCTATTAAGAGCAACAAGGTGTTCACAGCTCTTCTGAGAATTTGTATATGATGACAGCCCACGTTCTGGGAGAGAATAAAGATTAATATAAAGGACTAAATTACCAATTATGTCAACTCCAGCCATCAATAATCCAGCCACCTATATATTTTATAATTATGGAAGACAGAGTAAGTACTCAATAAATGATACTAGCTCTAAGAGACTAGGGAAGTTGTTTTGGGGGCAAATCAACATTTCAATTCATGTTACATCATCATATACATGAGCCCAAGTTCATCTGGCATATGGAACCTGAAAAAAAGTACAAGGCCAGAGATATTTGACGGTATAATTCTGGATTCTGGATTTAAGTTGAGTTGTTAGTTGACAAATCTACAAAGGTTTGGCTATAGAAGCTCAGAGAGTCTTGAAACAAGTAGAAAAAATAGATTGCTTTGTAGTGTATTGCAAACATGTGTTCTATAGGTGAAAAGAAAAATTCTGAAATATTTTATTTCAAATGAATTTTACCTGCATTTTCATGGTTATATTCTGGCTCTATTCTCAAGGTCACTCTGATTTTGCTTCACTAAATTTTTAATTAAAGAATACTGTGTAAAATATCTGACACAACATAACATAGCTGAAAGAGAAAAAGAAATATAAACCACATAAAAAAAAACTCATCAGAAGCTTTTAAAAAATAAATTAGAAAATAAAAAGATAGGTTGCGCTAAATGTAGAATGTAGAGAACCACCAATTTGAAAATCGTAAACTACAGTCCAGGATATATAATTGTAACATGTAGCAACTACAAGTGCACCATCTCTTCTACAGAGCTCTGTCTTTTGGACTACTGAGAGAAGAAGAAAATCCTCATCTAAACTGGTGGAAGTATTTTTTCTTTTTTTTAATTCCAGAACAGGAATTTCAAGAGAAGTCATAGTGTGCAGTGTAGGTATATCTTTGTATGCCTTGGCATTTTATCACTAAACTGAGGAATTTTCAGTAAAAAAAGAGAAGGTCTTCTGGAGGAAAGAAAGTATCTGTCAGGAAGTATTTTTTCCAATATCAGATAAAACTTTTCAAGAAACATTTCAGGTGTACAAAAATCTTCAATCAACATATTCTTATGGTCTACATTGTCAGATAATTAGGCACATATTTTATACAAGTTGAAATTACTGTATTTGTAACATTTATGGTCAGAATTAGCTTCCTAAAGTAGAGCAACTCTTTTCTAGGGTTTGTTGGAAGTTACTTGTTGAAGTATTAGATAGATATTGAACAGTGCTGAACAACCATGTGCACACAGTTTCTGCCCAGGGGAAAATAGAAACTAACAAGTAAACAAGGTAAGAATTACTATTTATTTCTCCCATGGTGTTTCTTATAAAAATATAATTAGATTAAAATGCTACGTGGGATTTAGAAATGAATAAAATATGGAGTGGTGTTAAAGTATACTTAATGTGTAACAACTGAACTGGTTTTAACACCTAATACTTTTCAGTTGCTATGGAGGCTCTGGTCAGTCATTCAATGCGACTCGCATAACAGATACTAAATAAAATTGACTCCACACCCAATACCCATCTGTTGCATGCACAATTCAGAATGGGTCTCAAACGGAGAGTCAAAACACACAAACCTCTAAAGTTCAAGTATCGGATGTTCTGTGATTAAAAGAGAAAGATCTGGGAGAGATTCAGAATAAACAGAGTATTTAATTTTACAGTGTGAAGTCATTTTTTTTTAATGTCAACACTAAAATAAATGAATAAATAAAATACTAGAGCAACCTACCTTCCCTGAAGAGTCCGTAGAAGTATGTGCATCTCCCATTTCATCTGCAGATCCAGGACAGGGCGGAAGGCTGGGGCTGAAGGCCATAAGGTCGGTCTTGGGCGGCCCCTCCCCAGAGCACACTCTCTGCCGCCTCTGCTGCGAGTAGGACCAGCTCCCCACAGCGCTGGAGCACACCAGCTTGGGCATCCCCTGCCCGCACTCGCCTTCTGTGGGCGGTGCCGAGCACCGCAGCGCCGTATACAGCAGTAGCGTGAGCACCAGCAGGCTGGACACCGCACAGATGGCGATGATCAGGTACACGTTGATATCCACCAGCGCCACCTCCTGGCCCGTGGAGCCCGACGATGCCCGCGACGACGTCTTCAGCGCCTGGCCACTCTCCACCAGCGACACCAGCACAGTGGCCGTGGCAGCCAGCGGCGGCTCCCCGTGGTCCTTCACCAGCACCAGCAGGCGCTGGCGGGGTGCGTCTGCCTCGTCCAGGGCGCGCGACGTGCTCACCTCGCCAGTGTACAGACCCACGCGGAACGGGCTGCGCGTACTGTCCACTGCTGGTTGCAGCTCGTATGACAGCCACGCGTTGTAGCCGGAGTCCGCGTCCACCGCGCGCACCTTCGCTACCACGTGGCCCGCACCGGCTGACCGCGGCACCAGCTCGCTCATCGCGCCTCTCACGCCGCCTGACCCAGGCGGCAGGAGCGCCGGTGCGTTGTCGTTCTCGTCCAGCACGAACACCTGCAGTGTCACGTTGCTGCCCAGAGGCGGGAAGCCCGCGTCGCGCGCGCTCACCTGGAACTGCAGCAGCTCCAGCTCTTCGTGGTCCAGCGGCTGCAGCGCGTACACTTTGCCGCTCTCGGCGTGCACCGACACGTAGCTCGACAGCGCACGCTCGCCCACCCGCCGCTCCACCAGAGAGTAGGACACCAGCGCGTTCTCCTGCGCGTCCGCGTCGTGTGCCGACACCGTGAAAATGTGGCAACCTGGCTGGTTGTTCTCCTTCACGAACACCGTGTATTCGGGCTGTGCAAACGTGGGAGCGTTGTCGTTCATGTCGGCCACCTCCACGAACACGCTGGCCGCGGCCGACAGAGAAGGAGAGCCCCCGTCCCGCGCCGTCACCACCAGCATATAGTCAGACACGCTCTCGCGATCCAGGGCGCCATCCAGCACCAATGAATAGTAATTCTTGAAGGTGGATACCAGCTTGAAAGGGACACGGGGTGTCAGGGAACAGGTCGCCTGCCCATTTACACCTTCGTCTTCGTCAGTCACGCTGATTAGGGCGATGACAGTGCCTGGCTGTGCGTTCTCTTTAACAGGGAGCCAGAGCGTTTTGACAGTCAACTCTGGAGCATTGTCATTAGCATCTACAATATTTACCAGAACTGTACAATGACCAGCCAGTGGTATATGGCCTTTGTCAATAGCCTCTATTCGGATTTTATAGGCTTTACTTTCTTCAAAATCAATATGTCCTGTTGCTGTAAGTTCCCCACTTATGGGGTCTATGTGAAATTTATGTTTTACGGTTAGAGGAACATCATTAGTGAATGAATATACTATATCTCCATTCGAGCCTTCGTCTAAATCTGAGGCGTTCAGTTTAATTACCAATGTTCCGTTAGGAACATTTTCTGGTAATTTGACTTTATAGAGTGTTTTGTCAAAAGTCGGGGCGTTGTCATTGGCGTCAAGCACCGTGATAAGTAACTGAACACTTCCAGTCAGCTCGGGCTTCCCGCCATCAGTGGCTATGAGAAATAAGTGAAGCTCCGGAGATTCTTCCCTGTCTAAAAGCTTCTTTAATACAAGTCCAAGAGGTTTTGCCTCTTCGTCATTGACTGGGACGTCCAGTGAGAAATGTTCATTGAGGCTCAGTCTGTAAGTCAGCAGAGCGTTGGCCCCGATATCTGAATCGGACGCGCCCTCTAGCGAAAAATGAGAGTCAAGCAGCCTGGATTCCGGGATGAACAGAGTCTTTTGTGTCGCCGGAAACACAGGCGGGTTGTCGTTAATGTCCTTCACCTCCACCTCTGCATGGAAAACCTGCAGCGGCTTGTCCACGATCACCTCCAGGTGGATGCTGCACACCGCGCTCCGTCCGCACAGCTCTTCGCGGTCGATCCGAGAATTCACAAACAAAATGCCGTTCTGCAGATTCACCTCCAGAAGGTCCGCGCGGCCTCTGGAATCCAACTGGAAAAGACGCGGCACCAGTTCCGCCAGCTCCAGGCCCAGGTCCTGCGCGATGCGGCCCACGAAGGTGCCGTGTTTGGCCTCCTCGGCGACTGAGTAGCGGACCTGGCCTCTCGCTGGCTTCCAGGAGGCGAGGAGCAGAAGCAAAAGCAGCAGATACCTGGCCCCTGGGTCGCCTCGACTTGAGTACATTTCAAATACTCAAGCTTTTTTCTAATTAGCAAAAATTGTCTCAAAATTAAGAGTTTTCTAATCGCTTCAGTCCAGTCCTGGTGTGTTCGCCATCGCTCAGCACCCGCAGAGAGAAAAAGAGTGGAGCCTCTTTTCAGTGGGAAAATGGATGGCTTTATTTGTCTCGAATCAGAGAGAAATTCGTGGCGGAGAGTGACATCACGTGGCCCAAAGAGTAAGTACAAATTCCATGAATAAATATTCTAGCAACATCCTACTTCCTTTTATTTCGTCATCTGACTTTTTCTTAATTAATTGTTTATTTTTTAAATAGAGGACTACATTTCTCACGTTTGCTGGAGGCATTCGTAGGGAATACACTGCCTCTGAAAGTTTAGTCAGGCTAATTATGTTTTCTTATGCCTAGAAAACTTGCCAATTTTAAAATAGTGACAGAAATGAAGTGATAATAAAAGTGATTAAACAACTATGAATTTTAAATTGGAAAATTCTTTTGCTCTGGAATGCAGGTGCCCCCGTATTCCTAGATTCAGCATTTTGGTGTAAGAGATCTCCATGATTCAGTATCCCTAGGCCCTCTAGAATCCCAGAAATTTACTGGCAAAAGAGAAACATTCTCATGTCTGAAAACAGGACACAACGAAAATGAGGAAGTAGTATTTTTCTTAAATAATTTTAGAAATTGAAGATATGTTAAATATCTTAAGAAAGATAGGAATCTGCTTTAAGGTATTGTGTGGGAACAAATATTCTATACTTTTTATCTTTATTGGAGTTTATATAACCTGTTTCAAGAACTGTGTTGAGTTCCTTTACAGCTATATGCTTTCTAAGTCCTATCATTTATGAGAATTTGTCTCTTCTTTACACTCCCCAATACAGTTTATACTATGGCTTTGCATAATACGTTTCTATTTCATTATTGTTCATTCTTAGTACTTAGGGAAATTTCTTTTTTAAAAGTTACACTTGAGGTTATTTTTCTTCCTAGTGTTCTACTTAACAAGGAAAGCGCTCTTGTGAGCTCTTCTCACATAGTCCAAAGTTGCATCTTGATTTTAGTGCTTCCCAAGTCTAAAGCCAAAATTATCACAGTTACCTGAGCCATCGATGTTTTTGCATATCTATCTTTTCTTTCATATTCTTACTGCTACCAACCTAAGAGGAGCTTTTAACTAAATAATCAAAGATATTACTTAACTAATATCCTTGAAGTATCCTTGATTATTTTAGTACCTTCCTAGTTTATCTCCTTATCCACCCTAACCTTGTTAGCCCCTTGAAACACCGTCCTGAACCATGGTGTTGATTTCTTTCATTCAAAATCTTTGGATAGCTACTGATTTACTTTTGAAGAGAGTCTGAATTCCTTAGTCTAATTCTCAAAGATTTATTGTGTACTTAATTTTAAGAAAGAGAAAACACTATTGATGCAAAAGAACACAAAGATTTCAAACACCTACTCAGGACTCAGAAACACTGGTGACATAGTAGTTAAGAGCTACAGCTGTTAACCAAAATGTCAGAAGTTCATATCCACCAGGCGCTCATTGGAAACCCTACGGGGCACTTCTACTCTGTCCTACTCTGTCTTATAGGGTCGCTATGAGTCGGAATCAACTCGATGGCAACAGGTTTGGTTTTCTTTACTCAGGTCTCTGAAAGATCTGAGAGAAGCTTAAATATGGTCAAAAACAATCACTGTCAACATAAAGTAATCTATGTTTTCCCTGAGGAGCATTTAAATAACATTCCTAGACCCAAAAATTGTTTACACATCTGTGCTGCTAATTTCACTTACCATCTGAAAAACTGACTTTTAGATCTTTTTTTTTTTTTTCATTCTATCACACAGCATTCAAAATATTGAGACTGCCTGGGTTGTCGTGGTGACTTCATGAAAAATCATTTTTACATAAAATAAGATTGATATGAATGGCTATAATGATGGCTTTCTGACATTTTAAGTTTTCTTTTTCCAGTCATTAACTTCTTTTCCTCTTGGGAGTAATAATAAATATTACGCAGTTACCATTAACCAGACTCAGTTATAAGCAGTTTACAAATATTAACTTACCTGATACAAAAATTCTATCCAGTAGGTGTTACTATTACCATGCATAATTGTGAAATCAGGTGTTAAAATAACAAATGTCCTACTGAAGGGTGGGATTTGAATCCAGGGAGCATCAGAACCCACAGTACTTAATAACTAAGCTCTGATACCCTTCATTTTAAAGGAGTAGTTGGTAGATAAAAGCATTACCCTAGAGGGAATAGCGATAAGTATTAATATCCAAGACACAGTGTGAAAAGCACACCCCCAAAATGAAATTTAAATATCAATTAGAGAGTTGGAGAACCATAGAACTGACATGAAGTGAAGGGAGTTGTCAAATACAGTGGTAAGTGGTTGAAAGGACCCTTATTTATACTTATGGTATTTTGTAAAAACCAACTAAACATTTAGGAGGCGGATTCAGCAAATTTATACCTGAGAATTAGACAAAATAGAAAATGTAAGAGTAAGATCACTTTCAAAAAGGAAAAATACTTCATTCTATTAAATCAGTACAATAAACACAAGCATATAAAAAACACAAAGCCCTTAAAGTTGAGGACTATAATTTAAAAGATTCTTTTTATGTAACATGTTTTTACCAGTCAAAATGTTAGGCACTGACAAGCACTGAAAGAAATGTAAAACCAACCACAAAATCATACTGCTTTCAAATTACTGAGAGTCGGGAAAGGGGAATAAAAGATTACACTATTGCTACATAAAAGGATAAATTAAGAAATATATTAATAACAAAAACCAGTCGCCATTAAGCCATTACTGACTAATGGTGAGACCATAAGTGTCAGAATGAAACTGTGCTTCATAGGGTTTTAAATAGATAATTTTTCACAGTTTAACTCTACAATACTAAAGCTTCTTTCTTGACAGTGAGTCCTGATCGTCTTGAATATTCTGTGTAATAATGGTTTATAAGTTTTGGTCAGCAAAGTTGGGATTAATTCATAGGTACTCTTTTCTGACCAAAATGTTTATCTTTTAAGTCATATAAAAATGCAAATTAACTGTTAAATATTTTTCAGTAATTTTCCAACTTAGTAACAAAGAACTGATAGTAACTGACTCAATACTGATAGAGTTTAGCAGGTGTTTTTCAGACTAAAAACAATTATTTACTATACAGAGATCCTCAAAAAATATTTTAAATTGTTGACATGACTATAAAAATTTATCTGACAGTAAAAGCATATCTTAAAATAGTAAAATTCATAAATGACATCATATTGGGAAAGCATCAACAACTTGAAAAGGAAGAAATTACTATTTAGTACTTTATCATTAAACCACTTAAAATAGCATTATATGAACACTACAGACACTTATAACTACTAGACACTAAAAAGAATGGAGAAAATAGGATGGATGGACTGAGAGTAAAAAATACAAGTAATCATAAGAAAATATATAAAATGGAAAATAATTGAAGTAAGAAAGCACTGGTGGCTACTGGCTAAGAGCTCGGCTTCTAACCTAAAGGTCAACAGTTCGAATTCACCAGCTGCTCCTTGGAAACCATATGGGACAGTTCTACTCGTCCTATAGAGGGTCGCTATGAGTCCGCATCGACTCGACGGCAACGGGTTTGTTTGTTTGTTTTAATCAATAGTCAGCAAAAAGGAAACTTTTCCAAGTAAATTTGAGTTTGACTGGAAACTCAAGTTGTAATGTATGCTTACCAATATCTGATTGCACTGAGAACTAATTACTATTTTAAAATATTTTTTAAAAAATGCAATAATGTTTGAACCGAGAACGACTGCAAAATTATGGCAAACAGAACAAAAAATGTGAAATACGTTGGAAATAATTATAAAACTTCCAACTAAAGAATTTTTAATTGCAAAATATGAGTTGACTTACGTTGGCGTTTAAATCCTGCTGTTCGCTTACATCCTTTGACGCTGGACACGGTGGGAGGCTGGGGCTGAAGGCCATGAGGTCGGTCTTGGGCGGCCCCTCTCCAGAGCACACCCTCTGCCGCCTCTGCTGCGAGTACGACCAGCTCTCCACCGCGCTAGAGCACACCAGCGTGGGCTTCCCCGGCCCGCACGCGCCCTCTGTGGGTGGTGCCGAGCACCGCAGCGCCGTGTACAGCAGCAGCGTGAGCACCAGCAGGCTGGACACTGCGCAGATGGCGATGATCAGGTACACGTTGACATCCACCAGCGCCGCCTCAGGCCGCCCAGAGACCGCCGACGCCCGCGACGATGGCTTCAACGCCTGGCCGCTCTCCACCAGCGACACCAGAACAGTGGCCGTGGCCACCAGCGGCGGTTCCCCGTGGTCCTTCACCAGCACCAGCAGGCGCTGGCGCGGCGCGTCCGCCTCGTCCAGGGCGCGCGTCGTGCTCACCTCGCCCGTGTACAGACCCACGCGGAACGGACTGCGCGCGCCGCCCACCGCTGGCTGCAGCTCGTATGACAACCACGCGTTGTAGCCCGAGTCGGCGTCCACCGCTCGCACCTTCGCCACCACATGGCCAGCGCCCACAGACCGCGGCACCAGCTCGCTCTCTGCGCTCCTTGGGCCGCCTGACCCAGGCGGCAGCAGCGCCGGCGCGTTGTCGTTCTCATCCAGCACGAACACCTGCAGCGTCACGTTGCTGCCCAGAGGGGGGAAGCCCGCGTCGCGCGCGCTCACCTGGAACTGCAGCAGCTCCAGCTCCTCGTGGTCCAGCGGCTGCAGTGCGTACACCTTGCCGCTCTCGGTGTGCACCGACACGTAGCTCGACAGCGCGCGCTCGCCCACCCGCCGCTCCACTAGCGAGTAGGACACCAGCGCGTTCTCCTGAGTGTCCGCGTCGCGCGCTGACACCGTGAAGATGTGGCTGCCCGGCGGGTTGTTCTCCTTCACGAACACCGTGTACTCCGGCTGCGCAAACGCCGGCGCGTTGTCGTTCACGTCGGCCACCTCCACGGATATGCTGGCTGAGGCCGACAGGGAAGGCAAGCCCCCATCCCGCGCTGTCACCACTAGCTCGTAGGATGGCACGCTTTCGCGGTCTAGGGTGCTGTCCAGCACCAGCGAATAGTAATTCTTGAAAGTGGACACCAGCTTGAAGGGGCCGTGGGGCGTCAGGGAGCAGATCACCTGCCCATTTGCACCAGCATCTTGGTCGGACACGCTGATCAAGGCGATGACTGTACCAAGTGGAGCGTCCTCCCTGACCGGGAGGGACAATGAAGTCAAGATAATCTGAGGGATGTTATCATTAATATCTAAGATTTTTACTAAAATTGTACAATGACCCACCATCGGGGGGTGGCCTTTGTCCGTGGCATCAATGCGGATTTTATATGAATTCACTTTTTCAAAATCCAAATTCTTTTGAATTGTTATTTCTCCAGTATTTGAATTTATGCTAAACTGGGCAAAAACCATGGATGGAACAAGGCTATTAAACGAGTATGAAATTTCCTTATTCGCTCCTTCATCCCGATCAGAAGCATTAACTCTGATAACTACTGTTCCACTGTCAGAGTTTTCGAATATTCTTACTTCGTATTCAGACTGTTCGAAACTGGGAGCATTATCGTTCACATCCAGCACGGTGACCAGCAGCTGAACAGTGCCCGTGAGCTCAGGTTTGCCTCCATCAGTGGCCGTCAGGAATAAGTTATGCTCAGGTGCTTCCTCTCTGTCCAAGGATTTCCTTAACACGAGCTCAACCTGTTTATTCTCCTCGTTCTTTGAATTTACATCTAGTGTGAAGTATTCGCTAGCGCTAAGCCTATAGGTTAAAACGGAGTTAGCTCCAATATCTACATCCGATGCGCCCTCTAGCGGAAACCGTGAATCTGGCATTCTGGATTCTGAAACAAACAGCTTTTGTTCCTTTACCCCGAACACCGGCGGGTTGTCGTTAATGTCCCTCACCTCCACCTCCACATGGAAAACCTGCAGCGGCTTGTCCACGATCACCTCCAGGTGGATGCTGC
>NW_004444016.1:8026384-8031212 GCF_000243295.1 Trichechus manatus latirostris | reverse complement strand
CGATGCGGCCCACGAAGGTGCCGTGTTTGGCCTCCTCGGCGACCGAGTACTGGACCTGGCCACTCCCCGCCTCCCAGGCTGCGAGGAGCAGAAGCGAGAGCAGCAGGCGCCGGTATCCCAGGGCTCCTCGCCGGGAAAACACCATTTCAAGTACTCGTTTTATTCCCGTAAGAAGATTTTGTCTTGAAAGAAAATGAACTATTGTATTGTGTGGAGTCTTTTAATCCAACTCCTCTTCTTCCGCCATTGTTCAGCATTTAGAGATAGACACAATCAGAGGGGTCGTCTTTGGATAGTGGCTGGAGAGAACGTCTTGGTAGACAGCGACATCATGCGGCTCCAAAGGGTAATGATTGCCTGAATTCACTTAACCTCCGCTATAATTGGGTTCTTTTAATCCGATATATATTTTATTTTCCTTATTCCTAATAGGATGTCCTTAAATTATCAAATGAAGAAGCGCTTTTATACTGTGTGGTAAGAAGAAGTTTCTTCCCAATATTTTAAATATTGGTATCAATTAGTAATAAATTTAAGTACGATCTGGACATGTCATGGGTATTAGAGGTATAAAATTATTTTCTATACTTCTGTGTGAAAGAAATGTGTTCATATTTATCTCGTCACAGGAAACGCTGGTATATATTACTCTGTGATGAAGATATAACTTTTCTGATTTTCATTGTACTTTTAAAAGTCTGTGAATTATAGTTCAGTTTCTATTTTTATTTGTTCAATGAAAGTCAAATATTCCTAATATAAGATCACTGAAACTTTGTTAAAAATAGACCTCTCATATACAACATCCTTCGTAAATTTCTCTGCCGCCGAAAACCTTATTACTATTTCAACTATTAGTGTTTTCTGTCAGTTCTTCATCTTTCTGCTGATCCAAAATATGGAGATTTTCCAAAGTTATGCCTTTGGCCTCTTTATCTTGTCATTCCTTTTCCTTTAAGTGTTTCTATTTTCTTCCACGGCTTGAAATACTTCCACAACTTTATTAGTTTAAATATTCCCAAATCCTATCTTCAACTCCATTTTTATTTTTCTACTTGACATTTTCACTTGTATGCCCTAACATAGCCTACAAAACAAGTTGACTAAAACTTATCTAATCAACGTTGTTGTTGTTGTGTGCCACAGAGTTCATGCCAGCTTTAACGAACTGTTACCTCAAAATCCAAATCTTTGAAAATCACATTTTGTTTTTATAGCATAACCTCTCTCCAAACTCACTTGTATGTAGGTTTCTTATGACTCCTCTACCCATGCCTGCCATATTGTTTGCCTACATCTCATGTCTCCTTTCACATACTGTGATTCTTGTATTTATGAGTATAGCTTACATTGAATTGCACTAAAACATCTAGCGAGTCCAGCACCTTTCTGATGAAGAAATGTCACATTATATTCACAATATGAGAGACCCCGTGTCTCCAACCACTTTCCAATATGAATCCTATTTTGCAAAAAAAGACTTTTTTCTCTTCCCCTACACACTCTTTTTTCAACATGTTTCTTCTATTACTTTGTCTTTATCTATCAAAATTCTATCCACGCTTCAAAGACCAAATCAAATGTTAATTATCCACATATTCATCATAAATACCTCAATTGCAGGTGATTGTGCTCACCTTTGAATTCCTGTAATAGTGATTATCCAAGGGGAAGACAAATGATCCTTCCCTCACTTATTCAAGACCCTGGCTGACTTGAAAAAGCCTCACAGGTGATTATGCTACAAAAAAATTACTTAACCAGGAGATCTGTCTTAATATGTTTAATTGGAATTACTCTAGAAAGGCTTATCACTGACCTTCTCTTTGTAGTTTTTTCAGGGGAAACCAAGGTTTCTGTCACTTATACTCAGAGATGCCTTCATAAAATACATATTATCCAGCAGCAATTACATTGAAGGTTTTCTTGGGTGGTTACATTTTTTCATAATCTTGGCCCTAACTGAAGAGTCTATTCAACTTTTAATTTTTAAAACTTAAGTAAAGCATCACCTATGGCTTTTTACTCAAGTTCCTAGCAATCCAGATATGTGAGAATGTGAGTAACAGGTAGCCACTGTGATAGTCACATTAGCTACAGCTAATAAACAATAAATGTACTGAAAATCCTTACATATTACAAGTAATATGGGAAAAGAAAATAAGGGTATTTATGAGAAACATTTGTCCTCACTTTACTCAAAGACTATCTCTGAAGTTCATTCTAAAGAATTTTAAAAAGTGAAAAATAACATTATTTATTGTCCTTGTGAACACTTTTTACCTGAAAAGAAAAATTCCATAGTCATGATATAAGTCAAAAAGTTTCAATATCTGAAAAATAATTTACCTTTAAAAAGTAATGATAGTTGGTGAATACAAATGAGGGTACTGAAGAGAATCCCTTATCAACTTATAATGCTGACCATGATATATGGAATTTTAGAAATTTTTAATAAAGCAACAGCATTTTAAAGTATTGTATGTGAAAACAAAAGAAAATCAGTAAAGAAATAAAATCAATTACAAGAACCATCTTCAAAAGTCTAGAACATACATAGATTTTCCATTAAATAGACTATTCTTTCAACAGGATCGGTAAAACTGTATTAATTATGATAGTTGCAAATTTACTGTTCATGGAAAATAGTTCCACTGATTATGGGACGGGTTGTTGAGTTCGTATACCTCTACCTTTATTTTAAAGTACGTTTTAAAAAAGCAAGATATCCTAAATATCTTAACAAAGTATGTTAATACATATCAACTATGAAAGTTGATTATCATTTCTAACAAATCAAATTATTTGCAAATTTTTAGGAACACAAATTTCAATAATCAAATTATTCTTCCAACAAAGTCCACAACAGAGAACTGGAAGAATAATGTGATATGATAATATAATAAAACAGCATGCAGTTATTTTTTTAAAAAATAAGGAAACAAAAATAATGAGGAAGCTGTTTGTGTCATAACATGGCATGAACACCTATATATATTAAAGCAGACAAATGCAAAGTGCAGAAGAATAGGTGTATAGTGTTTTTACTTGTTTTTTAAAAAAAGGCAGATTGTGTGTATATATGTATGTAATGTAAACATATATATATGTATGTATTATAGGGCTCGGAAGATACAAAACAAATTGAAAGGCAACAGAAATTCAGAGAGATAAAGTGAATGATTGGGATTGGAGATAGCAAGGAGATTTTTCATTACATACTCGGTTTGATTTCTTGGGTTTTGAAACATGTGAATATATCTCCTATACTAATAAGGAAAAATAAAAACTGCCATTTAAATGATATGTTAAAATCAATATTATTAATTCATCATGACCATGGAAAAGCAATTCTGCAATGTAACTTAAGAAGAAATCAGTAACTATACAAATAGTTACTGAAGAGAAGGTAAATTGCTATATTAAAAATAAAATAATTCAAATTCCATACTAAAAAGAAAAAGAAAATTGATTGGATGGTATTCGTTTATACTTTCTCATAAAATGAGAACAATACGTAGATTAAATATATCAAAATATTTTTCTTGAAATTATTTTACTAAATAATTTACTAAAGATTGAATCTAAAAGTGTGTACAGGTAAACATTTAGTTTTTAAAATCTACTATGTAAAATCCTCACAACCGGACCAGTAAGCAACATCATGATAAACGGAGAAAAGATTGAAGTTGTCAAGGATTTCATTTTACTTGGATCTACAATACCCACGGAAGCAGCAGTCAAGAAATCAGAAGACGCATTGCATTGGGCAAATGTGCTGCAAAAGGACTCTTTAAAGTGTTGAAAAGCAAAGATGTCACCTTGAGGACTGAGGTGCATCTGACAAAAGCCTTGGTGTTTTCAATCGCCGCATATGCATGTGAAAGCTGAACGATGAATAAGGAAGATCGACGAAGAACTGAAGCCTTTGAATTGTGGTGCTGGAAAAGAATATTGAATATACCATGGACTGCCAAAAGAACAAACAAATCTGTCTTGGAAGAAGTACGGCCAGAGTAGTCCTTGGAAGCAAAGACGGAGAGACTACATCTCACATACTTTGGACATGTTGTCAGGAGGGTTCAGTCCCTGGAGAAGAACACCATGCTTGGTAAACTAGAGGGTAAGTGAAAAAGACGAAGACCCTCAGTGAGATGGATTGACACAGTGGCTGCAACAATAGGCTCAAGCGTAACAACGATTATGAGGATGGCGCAAGACCGTGCAGTGTTTCGTTCTGTTGTACATAGGGTCTCTATGAGTCAGAACTGACTTCACTGCACCTTACAACAACAATATAATGGAAGGAGCCCTTCGTCATCCAAAAGTGTAAGTCACCAATATAAATCTCTGATTTTGATCTAAGGGACAATATGCCCCTAAAAGTAAAGTGAAGGTAACATAAATATGATTTAAAATAATAGATAAGTGCAAATAGATCATTAACACTAAAAATACAATTGCATTAAATCTATTAAAAACCGAAGAATAGATGGAAGAACTATTTAAGTAGATTAAGGTAAAATTCTGTTTTAAAAATTGTTGGAAATAAGATTGTTTTAGACTCACATTGCCTGGAGAACTGGGACCCTGAGGTAGGCTGGGGCTGAAGGCCATGAGGTCGGTCTTGGGCGGCCCCTCCCCAGAGCACACCCTCTGCCGCCTCTGCTGTGAGTACGACCAGCTCCCCACCGCGCTGGAGCACACCAGCGTGGGCTTCCCCTGCCCGCACTCGCCCTCTGTGGGCGGCGCCGAGCACCGCAGCGCCGTGTACAGCAGCAGCGTGAGCACCAGCAGGCTGGACACTGCGCAGATGGCGATGATCAGG
>NW_004444016.1:8007586-8025859 GCF_000243295.1 Trichechus manatus latirostris | reverse complement strand
GGAGGGAAGCCCGCGTCGCGCGCGCTCACCTGGAACTGCAGCAGCTCCAGCTCCTCGTGGTCCAGCGGCTGCAGCGCGTACACTTTGCCGCTCTCAGCGTGTACTGACACGTAGCTCGACAGTGCGCGCTCGCCCACCCGCCGCTCCACCAGCGAGTAGGACACCAGCGCGTTCTCCTGCGCGTCCGCGTCGTGTGCCGACACCGTGAAGATGTGGCAGCCCGGCGGGTTGTTTTCCTTCACGAACACCGTGTATTCGGGACGCTCGAATGCAGGCGCGTTGTCGTTCACGTCGGCCACCTCCACGGACAAGCTGGCTGTGGCCGACAGGGAAGGCGAGCCCCCGTCCCGTGCTGTCACCACCAGATCATAGGCTGACAGGCTCTCGCGGTCTAGGGCGCTTTCCAGGACTAGCGAGTAGTAATTCTTGAAGGTGGACACCAACTTGAAGGGGACATTCGGTGTCAAGGTGCTGGTCACCTGCCCATTGGCTCCAGAATCGCGGTCAGACACACTAATCAAGGTAATTACTGTACCAGGCTGAGCGTCTTCTGAGATAGGAAGGGACAGAGACGTGATAGTCAACTCTGGAGCATTGTCATTAGAGTCCACAACATCCACCAGAACTGTAGAGTGACCAGACAATGGCGGGGAGCCTTTATCAGTAACCTGTACACGAACTTTGTAGGCTTTACTTTCTTCAAAATCGATATGTCCTATTACTGTAATTTCCCCGGTTATAGGGTCTATATGGAACTTGGATTTTATATCCGGAGAAACATCACTTGAGAACGAGTAAATAACATTCCCATTCAAGCCTTCGTCTAAATCTGAGGCGTTCAGTTTAATTACCAACGTTCCTCTGGAAACATTTTCTGGTAATTTCACTGTATAGACTGTTTTGTCAAAAGTCGGGACGTTGTCATTGGCGTCAAGCACTGTGATGAGTAACTGAACGGTACTAGTCAGCTCAGGTTTGCCCCCATCAGTGGCCGTGAGCACTAAATAAAGCTCTGGAGCTTCTTCCCTGTCTAAAGATTTCTGTAATACAAGTCCAAGTGGTTTTACCTGTTCCTCATTTATTGGTACGTCCAACGAGAAATATTCATTGCGGCTCAGTCTGTAAGTCAGCAGAGCATTGGCCCCAATATCCGCATCGGACGCGCCCTCTAGCGGAAACCGAGAGTCAAGCAGCCTGGATTCCGGGATGAACAGATTCTTTTGTGTCGCCGGAAACACAGGCGGGTTGTCGTTAATGTCCTTCACCTCCACCTCTTCATGGAAAACCTGCAGCGGCTTGTCCACGATCACCTCCAGGTGGATGCTGCACACCGCGCTCCGCCCGCACAGCTCCTCGCGGTCGATCCGAGAATTCACAAACAAAATGCCGTTCTGCAGATTTACCTCCAGATGGTCCCCATGGCCTTTGGATGCCACCCGGAACAGGCGCGGCACCAGCTCCGCCAGCTCCAGCCCCAGGTCCTGCGCTATGCGGCCCACGAAGGTGCCGTGTTTGGCCTCCTCGGCGACCGAGTAGTGGACCTGGCCGCTCCCGGTCCCCCCGGCTGTGAGAATTATATAAAACAGCAGTAGAAGCCGGGCTCCAAGGTCGCCTGGACCAGGATACACCATTTCAAATTCTTGCAGCTTTATGCTAATCATCGAGACTTCTCTAAAATTTAGGGGAATCTTCTTATCCCTTCATTCCAATTCTGATGTGCTCGCCATTGTTCAGCATCCGGAAAGTGAAAGAGTGGATCATCCTTCCAACGGGAAAACGGATGACTTAGTCTTGAATATGGGGAATTTCACGGTGAAGGGCGACATCATGTGGCCCATATGGTAAGTTCGAAATACAAAATTATACCATTAAAATGCAATGTTTTATTTCAATCTCTGATTTTTTTCTTTATTGTTAGTAAACTGTAGGACAATATTTCTTAGGTTTGCTGAAGACATTCATAGGGGACTGACTCCTTTTGAAAATTTAATGTGACCATAATTGTGGCTTCCTCATGCCTTGAAAAAAACCTTCTATCTTCACGATTTTTTAAATATAGAAACCAAAGTGACAATGAAGCAAATTATTTGAATAACCCTAAGTTTTAAATTCCTTGTTCTGGAGTTCAGAAAACTCTCAACATTCCTATATTTCGTATTCTGAGTTAAGAAAACTCCTTGGTTTCTTATCTATAGGGACGCTGAATCTCAACTATCTACTAATGGAAGAGAAACTTAGAAATTTTATTTTTAAGGAGGGAAGGAATATAAGCAACTAATTCCGATATTTTTCTTAAGTAAACAGAACAATTAAGATGTTTGGAATCTTTGAAGAAGAATTTGAATTAAGTAACTTTTTGAGGAGCATATATATTATATATATATATATAATATATATATATATATGTTCCAGGAGTCAGTAAGGTTCATATATCTATACGTGTTTACTCTTTCCACGCTTTCTAAGCCTCATGTTTTATGAATATCTTCCTGTTTTTACAATCTCAATATGATTTAGATTATTTTAGTTGTAATGTAAGTTACTTCATTCAATATATTTTGGTACTCATCTGTCATACTTAGAGTGGTCTTTAATCGAACATGGGATGCTTTATCCTTCTTAGGTCTACTTAGCGGAGCAAGTTTTCTTGTGAGTTCTATACCCATCTTCCCAACTGCAAGTAAAATAACTGCAACAGAATTCTAATGTTTCCCAAGTTTTGTATCTGTTGAAATGGAGTTCGCAATAATTGTTGCTCTCCTTGATGATTGCAATAGCTTTTTATTGTGTCTTCTAGTTCATTCCAATGTCATTCATCCTTCATTTAACCCTTACAGTCATATCCCTGAAAAACAACTATTATTCACTGGCATAAGCTCAGCACCAGCTTTACATATTTTAATAGTTTTCCAGTGAGTCTTAAAGACAGTCAAAATCTTTTAGTCTAGTACTCAAGGTTACCCAAAAGATTTTCTCATATTACTTTTCCTGCCTTATCTCATACTCTCTCCTATGTTTTAACCAGGCACATTTGGGGTTTTCTGCGTACTTATACTTACTTAGCCTGATGCTTTCCAAGCATTGTTTCAATATTGTTATCAATATTCTCCCAGAGGAAACTTCTCCAGTTAAAACCCATTAAAAATATCATGACCCTTGAAGGGCTCCTTCATCAAAGGAAATAGGGAGGGATTTCCCTTCAATTCCAATCATACTGTGATTTAAGTTTCTTGCATGTCTTATAATATTCTGCCTTTCATTAGGGTCGTACTTATGTATGACACATATTCATTATTTCTATATAAACTTCTTGAAGTCAGAGACTTGTTAATTCAATAATTCCTGGCACAGCAACCAGCTCTTAGAGATCCACCTAGAACCTATTTTTAAAGTTTACTCAAGCGTGATGGCTATCGTTCTACTTCCTTAAAAAAAGCATGCTTTTTAAAGATTGTTAGATATCAGTATCTATAGAAATGGTATTGTTTATTGCTTAGTAGAACTACAGTGTACGTTGTCACTTTTAAGTATGTGTTTAAAATTATCGTGTACTTAATTCTTTTGGGGAAAAAAAACACAAAACACTATCAATGACTTCTGCTATTTCAAGAATGGAAAATGAGCACATGGAAGTCCAAACCCCAACTTAGGCCTGTGATGGACCTTGGGCAACTTTTAAGTATGGGAATACACAGCATTCCAGCTTCAGATAGTCTAATTTTTCCTGGGAAGCGATGACCAAAGTGATAAGTTAAAACTACCTTCAGAAAAACGTTGAGGGTGCTGCAGCTTAAATGTCTTTTTTGAATCCAAAAAGCTTTCCAACTGCCAAAATCATCATTTGAATTTCAATTCTGAAAAACTGGTTTTCAATTAGTTTTTTAGTCTAGCACATAGCATTCAAAATCTTTGAGATATCTAGGATTAAACTGATAATTATGGCCTCTCTGTGAATAACAAGGAGCCCTGGAGGCACAGTAGTTAAGAGCTTGGCTACTAAACAAAAAGTTGGCTGTTTGAATCCACCCACCACTCCTTGGAAACCCTATGGGGCAATTCAACTCTGTCCTATATGGTCGCTATGAGTCAGAATCAACTCCATGGCAATGGGTTTTGTTTTTTGGTTTTTATGAATAACAAATCTTGACATAAAATAAAGCAACTTTGAAGCCATAACAATTCCTTTCTGATATTTTAGATTTTCTTTTTCCTCTTCAGGATAATAGCTAAATTTTATTAAACACTTACTATTAGGAAAACCCTATCATAAACCCCTTACAAGTATCAACTTACTAAATACTCAAAACAATTACCTATTATAGTACTGCTGTTTATCATCCCAACTTTACAGGTGGGAAACTGAGAACTGACAGTTTAAGTAATCTATCCAATGCTATGCAAAATAAAATTGGTAGGGGTGGAATTTAATCAAGGGAGAATGACTTCAGAACTCACAACACTTAATTACTACTCTATGCTGTCTTCCTGTAAAGAAATAGTGAATATTTAAAATCATTATACAGCATAGAGAAAAGCATTAATATAGAACAAATAAGTTTAAACTGACTCTGTATGAAAAGAACCCCTAATGAAATTCAAACATAAATGTAAGAGTTACAGTCTCAGAGGAAAGCAGATTTTATAGGAATATACTTTTTCAAAGCCAAAATCCCCTTGAATTTCTCCAGTATTTGGATCTATCTATCATAAACCAGGCAACACTCATTGGTGAAACAAGGATTTTGAAAGAGCATAAAATCTCCCCATTCGCTCCTTCATCCCAATCAGAAACATTCAGTCTGATAATTATTGTTCTGTCCTTTATCCCTAAATGGATTTAAAAAGCAACAATAAATGAACCCTAGTGTCTCCTGGGATCATCAGACCAAAAGAGGAGTTTAGAAAATAAGTTATGAAGGGAGGAATTTTTATACAACATTGACAAATTGAACATGTTGGCTAAATAAAAATCATCCACAGATAATACTTGAAAAGGAAAATGATAAGGTGGTTAAAATGTCAATATATTCAAAAATGAATAAATGCAAAATAACTCTAAGGAAGTTCAGACGCAAAGAAATGAAAATTTGAGATTATTACTCAGAAAAAAATACTTCCACCTATGTCAATAAAGCATACACCATAAGTGTACTTATTCAAGGAAAGTTTGAGATTGAAGACAGAAAACTTAAAATGTAGAATGTAGTTAATAAAGTCTTATTCCACTTAAAATTAAATTATAACATGCCAATGAGATTTCAATAATGAACACAAATAAAACTAAGAGACACAAATACTTTGCAAATATCCTGAAATATGTAGATGGGTAAAAAATAGACCTAGGAGAAAGAATTGTGAAAATTCCAAATGAATAAGTGTTAATTGTTAATTATGAAAATTCACACTTACTCTGGCACAATGATCCTCATTTAAACCCTGAAGTTCGCCCAAATTCGCTGCAATAGGACAGGGTGGGAGGCTGGGGCTGAAGGCCATGAGGTCGGTCTTGGGCGGCCCTTCTCCAGAGCACACCCTCTGCCGCCTCTGCTGCGAGTACGACCAGCTCCCCACCGTGCTGGAGCACACCAGCGTGGGCTTTCCCGATCCGCACGCGCCCTCTGTGGGCGGCGTCGAGCATCGCAGCGCCGTGTACAGCAGCAGTGTGAGCACCAACAGGCTGGTCACTGCGCAGATGGCGATGATCAGGTACACGCTGACATCCACCAGCGCCGCCTCGGGGCCAAAGGAGCCAGACGACGCCCGCGATGACGTCTTCAGCGCCTGGCCGCTCTCCACCAGCGACACCTGCACTGTGGCCGTGGCCACCAGCGGCGGCTCCCCGTGGTGCCTCACCAGCAGTAGCAAGCTTTGGCGTGGAGCATCTGCCTCGTCCAGGGCGCGCGTCGTGCTCACCTTGCCCGTGTACGCACCCACGCGGAACAGGTTGCGCACACCGTCCGCTGCCGATTCCAGCTCGTAAGACAGCCACGTGTTGTAGCCGGAGTCTGCGTCCACCGCACGCACCTTCGCCACCACGTGGCCAGGGCACACAGACCGAGACACCGGCTGGCTCACTGCGCCGATCTCGCCGCCTGACCCAGGCGGCAACAGCGCTGGCGCGTTGTCGTTCTCGTCCAGCACGAACACCTGCGGAGTCACGTTGCAGCCCAGATGCGGAAAGCCCGCGTTGCGCGCGCTCACGTGGTACTGCAGCAGCTCCAGCTCTCTGTGGTCCAGCGGCTGCAGCGCAGACTCCTTGCAGCTCTCGGCGTGCACCAACACGTAGCTCGACAGCGCGCGCTCGCCCACCCGCCGCTCCACCAGCGATTAGGACACCAGCGCGTTCTCCTGTGCGTCCGCGTCGTGTGCAGACACTGTGAAGATGTGGAAGCCCGGCGGGTTGTTCTCCTTCACGAACACAGTGTAATGGGGCTGTGTAAAAGTGGAGGCATTGTCGTTCACATCGCCCACCTCCACCGACACTTTGGCTATGGCTGACAGAGAATGTGAACTCCCATCCCATGCTGTCACCAACAGCGCATAGTCCGACATGCTTTCGCTGTCCAGGGCGCTGTCCAGCACCAGCGAATATTAATTCTTGAAGTTAGATCCCAGCTTGAAGGGGACATGAGGAATCAGGGAGCAGGTCACTTGCCCGTTGGCACCACAGTCACAGTTGGACACGCTGATCGGGACGATGACAGTGCCCAGTGGAGCGTCCACTCTGGTTGGAAGTGACAGAGATTTGAATTCTAAATCTGGAAGATTATCATTTGTCTTCAACTTCCACCATAACTGTACAATGGCCAGAGAGTGGGAGCTGTCCCTTACCAACACCCTCTGCAAGAATTTCATAGGACTTGCTTTCTTCAAAATCTATATATCCCTTTACTATAATTTCTCCAGTAATCGGATCTATGTGGAACTTGGATTTCACATTTGGTGAAGTATCAGTTGAGAATGAATAAATAATATTCTCATTCAAGCCTTGGTCTAAACCGGAAGCGTTTAGTTTAATTACTGACGTTCCATTAGAAATATTTTCTGGTAATTTCACTGTATAGAGTGTTCTGTCAAAAGCTGCGGTGTTGTCATTGGCATCAAGCACTGTGATGACTAACTGAACGGTTCCAATCAGCTTGGCTTTGCCCCCATCAGTGGCCGTAAGCACTAAAAAGAGCTCGGGAACTTCTTCCCTGTCTAAAAGTTTTCTTCATACAAGCCCGAGACGTTTTACCTGCAAGTTACTGGATGGTTTTTCTAGAGAAAAATATTCACTGGGGCTCAGTGTGTAAGTCAGCAGAGCGTTGGCCCCAATATCTGCATCGGACGCGCCCTCTAGCGAAAAATGAGAGTCAAGCGGCCTGTATTTCGTGATAAAAAGATTCTTTTGTGTCGTCGGGAACACCGGCGGGTTGTCGTTTACGTCCTTCACTTCCATCTCCACATGGAAAACCTGCAGCGGCCTGTCCACGATCACCTCCAGGTGAATGCTGCACACCGCGCTCCGCCCGCACAGCTCCTCGAGGTCTATCCGAGAATTCACAAACAAAATGCAGTTCTGCAGATTTTTCCAGAAGGTCCCCATGGCCTTTGAACGCCACCCGGAACAGGTGCGGCACCAGTTTCGCCAGCTCCAGCCCCAGGTCTTGCGCGATGCGGCCCACGAAGGTGCCGTGTTTGGCCTCCTCGGGGACTGAGTAGTGGACCTGGATTCTCCCCGCCCCCCACGCTGCGAGGAGCAGAAGCAGTAACAGCAGACGCCGGAATCCGAGGCCGCTTCCCCAGGAAAACTGCATCGTAAGCACTCAGTATTTTATTCTGATTAAGGAATCTTTTCTCAAAGTCAGAAGAAAACTTCTGACTGGTTAGTCCAGCGCTGATACATCCTCCATTTTCCAGCATTCAGATGGTGGCTGCAGCTCCTTTCCAGTGAGAAGGGATTTTTCTTTCTTCTGTCAGATCTATTTTATGGTGGAGAGTGACATCACATGGCTCCAAACAGTAACGATTCTTGAAATCCACGTTCTACTGTAAGTTTTATTTTACTTTCAGCTTCTCTGCATACTGTTAACGTCGTTGGAGAATAGCACCACATTTTGTACAGACAAGGTGCACATTTTGTACCACCGATTGAGTGTACAAGGGCAACTTTTACAACAGTGGAAGAACATGGGTTTTAAGTATTTACAAAGATCCAACTGTAGTGCTGATCAGGTAAATTCATGACAGATTCTTTGTGTTGTCATTAATGATGACACTCTCTTTGTCCTTGGATTTTGTATTCCTGTTGTTGAAAACTTGAGAGAACTGATCTTTAGGGAACCTCTGATCCCAAAAATAAGCCATTGAAAGAGAAATTTGCAAACGTTTGTAAAAGGAATCAAAGATCATCAGCACTTAATTGAACTTTTTTAAAAGTCATCTAAGAGCAAGGAAGCTTTAATAAGGAAGTAGAAAGTTGTAATAAATAGATTGTGTGGAAAAGTATTCCAAATAAGTTTGTTCACTGGAATCCATTCACCTCCCATGAGCAAGGTTGGTATTTTCATTTTGTCTGTTAAATTCCTTCTGATTTATAAATAGCTAACTGTTCTCCAGACTTTAGTATGCCTAAACTTCTATTTTCTCCTACAGTGCTTATATATTTTATTCAAACTGAATAATCTCCTGTTTCAAAGAACATTTTTTAGTAAGCAAACATACACATTTCATCTCTTGCCTAAATACCCATCATTTCCAAACTCTTCACAAAGCAATTTTCCCCATTTTATAATCACTTAAAACTCCCCTGACCATGAAGATTTTCATGATCAAAACAACTGGGCAGGCATCTTTACCGTCTTTTATATACAGTAGAACCCAGATTGAATCACTCGGGCCATTTATTATATTCATTTCTCTTTTGTAGATATTTGGGTATATATGACCTATTCTCCTTTTCTGTAATATAAATTTTTATAGGGAAGTGTTGGCTCTTAATATTTTAATAGCTCAGAGGTACTTATCTAATGTTTGCTGAATATTTACCCAATAGAAATTTTTCTGGTTCTCTTCACCTGCCTAATAAAATTAATTAATTTGTGGTGGTAACATAGCTAGTCCTGACCCCACTCAGGATTAATGAGTCACTTGAGAAATTTTTCCAAAAGGAGATAAAGTTAGATCTCTATAAGAAGGAATGCTCTAGAGATACTTAAAATGTCAGGAAAATATGATGTCTCAGAGGCCTCTGTAATTTTGTACAGATACAAAAATATTCTCTTTAGACATTCCCTTAATTAATATATATTTCAATTTCCATATTGAAAACTTGGGTTTTAGCTTCATTTTCATTCCAGTTCAAGGAAGTCATGATCTTTGAGACACTGTGTTTTAATGGGCAATGAAGACTTCCCAATAAATAGAAGACAATGCACTTTCCTGATAAACAAACTTAATATAGAAGAATATAATAGTGGCCATCTTCTAGCTTGCTTTGCCTCTAATGGTCATAAGTCTCTTTCTTCTCTATTTCTCTAAAAAAAAAAAAAATCAATATAGTGAAAATACCTTTAGGCTCTCTCTATGAAGAGCCACACTCACAAAAAAAAAAAAAATCTGAATCAAAACATAAATCAGTATTTTAACTGTTTTGGAACTGAAACTGTAGATTTGTACAAAATGATGATAGGTGTCCAACACACTGGAAGAAAGTGAAAAGGACTCCCTATCCATTCACTTTATTTTGCAAAATAATCAAATGCATAAATGAGAGATGCAACAGAATAGAAAAGTATATTTGTTTGGTAGCTAATCAGTATTCAAGGAGCTCTGGTGGCCCAATGGTTAAGCGCTCTGCTGCTAACTGAATGGTTGGCAGATTGTACCTACCCAATGGCTCCATGGGAAAAAAGCCTGGCAATCTAATTCCATAAAGATCACAGCCAAGAAAACCCTATGGGTGGTTCTCCTCTGTTCTGTAGGGTCACTATGAATCAGAATTGGCTCGACAGCACTCAACAACAATCAATATTCACTTGCTACAGCAGCAGTATGTTTCTAAACAGAAGAAACTCAAAGTCTTCAAAATGTCTTATTAGCAAAAAGTCTTGCTAGTCAAGAATTTCAAGAAGAGAGCTGGATTTGAAAATCAAAGTCCCCATATCCTGGTGTACTTAGTGCATGACTAACATTACTAGACAGGGTGGTATTCAGAGGAATGTCACCAGTGGTAACATTGATTTGTTGAACTTATCTGACATAAAACAAACAAACAAACAAACAAAAAAAGCCCATTGCTGTTGAGTCAATTCCAACTCATAGCGACCCTATAGGACAGAGTAGAACTGCCCCCAAAGGGTTTCAAAGGAGCAGCTGGTGGATTAGAACTGCTGACCTTTTGGTTAGCAGTCAAGTTCTTAACCACTTCAAAACCAGGGCTCCTTATTTAACACAAACATCCTTAATATTGTAGGCAATAGTAGTAGGTAGTTTTAAACTAGTATATATAGTATTATTCTCAACAAATTATTCTGGATGAACATAATCCTTAACATGATTAAAATATTCTTAACTGCAAGAATTTTTTCTAAATGATGATTTACTAAAAGGAGTATTACATTTTTATTTACTATTGATTTTTTCAAGGCTTACCAATAAAAGTAGTGAGAAACTGATGATGGACAAAGATACAATTCTAAAAGCAATAAAATTATTATTCTGGTTTTTAAAAAATACAATTAAAAGTATTGCGAGATGAGAACACAGGTTTAAAACAAATCATATTCAAGTAGAAAGGGGAGACTCATACTCCAAACAAGTGAATAAGAAAGTAAAAAAGACTTCATAAAAGACAATAGGTTTAACAAATTAATATTTATAAGTGAAGGTGTAAAAGCTTAATAAAAGTGAGTGTTGAGTATTTAGGATTAACTCATAAAATGGGTCACTGACTCATACGGTCGCTATGAGTCAGAATTGACCCCATGGCTATGAGTTTAACATATTGTAGGAAGTCCAAATAAAAAGTGGCAAAAGCTATTGCACCATTGTGTAGGTATTACCTGTATCCAATGCCGTAGAGTTGATTCCGGCTCAAAGTGACCCTGTAGGACAGAGTAGAACTGCCTCATAGTTTCCAAGGATTGGCTGGTGGATTCAAACTGCCAACCTTTTTGTAGTCAAGCTCTTAACCACTGCACCACCAGGGTTCTGTTGTGTAGGTATTAGGATACCGAAATTTGGAGACGAATTCTCTAAACGATAAAATTCATCCAAGAAAGAAATTCAGGTTTGTACCCAAACTTTTAACTATTACATGATTCTGCTACACCATTTACTTTAAAAAAAAAAAAAAAAAAAAAAAACCTACAAGTGTGGATCTCACTACTTATTGCTCATTTGGTTCAAAAGTATTAGTCACAAGAAATCTAAAGATAATTTCATCGCAAAAGCCGTAACTGAAAAACTCTAATTACTGTAAACGTAAGAGTAACATAAAACACACACAAAAAAAAAAACAAATCCGTTGCTGTCGAGTCGATTCCGACTCATAGCGACCCTATAGGACAGAGTAAAACTGGCCCATAGGGTTTCGAAGGAGCGCCTGGTGGATTCGAACTGCTGACTTTTGGTTAGCAGCCGTAGCCCTTAACCACTACACCACCAGGGTTTCCAAGAGTAACATAATAACTGTTAAAAGCTTTCAAATGGGGTGAAGATATTGGATATTTAAAAAGTGACGTTTTTGGAAGAATATGGAAAAGTTACTTTGGAAGAAAGATCAATATCCACATCCAGCTGCTCATTTCTACCTCCCCTTTCTGGACAAAGCGGAAGGCTGGGGCTGAAGGCCATGAGGTCGGTCTTGGGCGGCCCTTCTCCAGAGCACACCCTCTGCCGCCTCTGCTGTGAGTAGGACCAGCTCCCCACCGTGCTGGAGCACACCAGCGTGGGCTTTCCCGATCCGCACGCGCCCTCTGTGGGCGGCGCCGAGCACCGCAGCGCCGTGTACAGCAGCAGTGTGAGCACCAACAGGCTGGTCACTGCGCAGATGGCGATGATCAGGTACACGCTGACATACACCAGCGCTCCCTCCAGGCCTGCGGCGCCAGCCGACACCTGCGATGACGTCTTCATCACCTGGCCGCTCTCCACCAGCGACACCAGCAGGGTGGCTGTGGCCGTCAGTGCGGGCTCCCCGTGGTCCCTCACCAGCACCAGTAGGCGCTGGCGTGGCGCGTCTGCCTCGTCCAGGGCTCGCGTTGTGCTCACCTCGCCCGTGTACAGACCCACGCGGAACGGAATGCGCGTGCTACCCGCCGCTGGCTGCAGTTCATACAACAGCCACGTGTTGTACCCCGAGTCAGCATCCACTGCGCGCACCTTCGCCACCACATGGCCCGCACCCACCGACCGCGGCACCAGCTCGCTTACCGCGCGGATCGCGCCGCCCAACCCAGGCGGCAGCAGCGCTGGCTCATTGTCATTCTCGTCCAGCACAAACACCTGCAGAGTCACGTTGCTGCCCAGAGGAGGGAAGCCCGAGTCGCGCGCGCCCACTTGGAATTGCAACAGCTCCAGCTCTTCGTGGTCCAGCGGCTGCAGCGCGTACACTTTGCCGCTCTCGGCGTGCACCAACATGTAGCTCGACAGCGCGCGCTCGCCCACCCACCGCTCCACCAGAGAGTAGGACACCAGCGCGTTCTCCTGCGCGTCCGCGTCACGCGCTGACACTGTGAACATGAGGCAGCCCGGCAGGTTGTTCTCCTTCACCAACACCGTGTATTCGGGCTGCCGGAACGCCGGCGCGTTGTCGTTTACGTCGGCCACCTCCACGGACACGCTGACCGTGGCCAACAGAGGCGGAGTGCCCCCGTCCCGTGCGGACACCACCAGCGCATAGGCCGACTTGCTCTCACGGTCCAAGGCGCTGTCCAGCACCAGAGTGTAGTCATTCTTGAAGGTGGACACCAACTTGAAGGGGACATGAGGCGTCAGAGAGCAGGTTACCTGCCCGTTTACACCGGAGTCGCTGATCAGGGCGATGACAGTGCCGAGTGGAGAGTCCTCAGATACAGGTAGGGATAATGATTTGATAACCAACTCAGGTGCACTGTCATTGGTGTCCACAATTTCCAACAGAACAGAGCAGTGATCTGTCATTGGGGGATTTCCTCTACCCATTGCTTCTACCTGGATTATATATGATTTAGTTTCCTCAAAATCTATGTTACCCTTTGTACTGATGTGTCCATTGACCGGATCCAGGTGGAATTTCGACAGAATATCTGCTGATGTGTCTGTATTGAAAGAATATACAATGTCCTTATTTACACCTTCATCCAAATCAGAGGCATTAACAATCACTACCAGGGTACCATTTGGCTCATTTTCGGATAATCTCACTTTGTAGACCATCCTATCAAACACTGGGGCGTTGTCCTTTACATCTAACACAGTGATTTTGAGTTGAGTTGTGCCAGTGAGCTCTGGTTTCCCACCGTGAACTGCCGTTATTACTAAATGACGCTCAGGAGTTTCCTCTCGGTTTAGAAGTTTTTTTCAACACAAGTCCAAGAGATTTCATCTCCTCATCATTTCTTTTAACATCCAAAGTAGAATAATTGGAGTTAAGCCGGTAGGTCAACAGAGAATTCATTCCGATAGCTGCATCTGATGCGCCCTCTAGCGGAAACCGAGAACCAGGATGCCTGGATTCGTAAATAAACAATTTTTTTTTACTGCCACTGGAAAAATAGGGGGATTGTCGTCAATGTCCTTCACTGCCACCTCCATATGGAAAACCTGCAGCGGCTTGTCCACGATCACCTCCAGGTGGATGCTGCACACCGCGCTCCGCCCGCACAGCTCCTCGCGGTCGATCCGAGAATTCACAAACAAAATGCCGTTCTGCACATTTACCTCCAGAAGGTCCCCATGGCCTTTGAACACCACCCGAAACAGGCGCGGCACCAGTTCCGCCAGCTCCAGCCCAAGGTCCTGCGCGATGTGGCCCACGAAGGTCCTGCGTTTGGCTTCCTCGGAGACGGAGTAGTGGACCTGGCCTCTCCCCGCCTCTCAGGCTGCAAGGAGCAGAAGCGAGAGCAGCAGGCGGCTGGTTTCCAGATCTCCTCGCCAGGAAAATACCACTGCAAGACTTTTCCAAATATAGGGTCTCTCTAATACTTATCCAAAATTAGAAAAACAGTTTGAGTTTCTTGTTCTTCATTTCTTGAATCTCCTTACTGTACCAATATTTCAGAGATGGTGAGGAAAAGCAGCGTCTGAATACGTATTGTACGCTATTTCTTTCGTGGAGAAAGACGTGGTGGACAGCGACATCATGTGGTTAAATATGTAAGTATTAAATAAATGGCATTTAACTTCCTTACACTCTGACCTTCCCCAAACTTTCAATTTTCAGGTGTAATGTCCTGCAAGCACTCCTCAAAGTCTTTATATTTTATCAAAATATATCCTTAAAACTTTTACACTGATTCAGCTCTTTCAATTACGCCAATTCATGACATACAGTACATTAATTAACAGTAGTGGGTATCTATTAGGCACTGTTCTCTTTGTTTTAATGACATTATTCCATTAATTCCCACAACAACCCTCTGAGATAGGTATTAATATTATTCACCTTTTACAAATAAGAAAGTGGAAATATTAAAAGTAAATTTAAAACACTGATTGACCATTTTTAGGTAGGATCTCGTCTGACTCGAGATGTCAAGCTTCTAACCGGTTGAGCTTCAAGGCTACATGTTATAGAAAAATTATTTCCTTGAGATTTGTGAGTATCAAAACTTAGACACATTGAATTGTTTGTAAAATGTGTATATATATATATACATATTTTATGTTATTATAAATACTATTATGGGAATTGTCAATTTACAAAATATGTTCACTTAAACTTATTAATCTGTAGAGTGTCTACAAACCATTCCTGTGTCCTTTATTCAAGAACTATATCCTTGTTAGCTTTCTTACCTGTTATTTATATAAAGGTATTAGAAGCCAGTCTTTAACACTGTGGTTCTTTTGTAGATTTTTTGTTGTTGTTGCATGACAATACTGTATGATTTGGATATTGGTTACATTCCCATTATACCAAGCAAGATTATATTCATTTTTTTAATTTTCAATACCATTGATACTTTTGAATTTACCTTAATATCCTAAAAAGTTACATATGAAATAATTGTGGGTTTTTTTTTTTTTCTCATTTTGGACGATCTCCACTCTGGATGAATTTCTGGATTCCAGTTCCTTAAAACTTGTTACTTGAAAGCATTGGTGATTTAACCAATCAGTAATGAGAGAAATGTAACTTTGGACAGTGAGTCACTACTCAACATATGTAAGACTAGGCAATGAAATATTCTAAAGAGCTCTGTGAATACAATGAGAGGCATGAGTTCTCTGAGCACCTGGAAGTAGAGCAGAGGAAATTCATGAAAAGAGGCTGAATTTACGGAGGTAAGAGAATGCCCCAAGTTTTGTCTACAGCCAGATTTTTTTTCAATGAAATCAAACACATGATTTAAGTATTAGTAGAAAAGTTTTCATACCAGCATTTTTTATCAGTGCACTCATTGAAGGCAAACCAGGACCGCTTTTACTCATTTTTATCTTCCATGTTTAGAATAAAATACATTATCAGTTAATGTTTTAATAAATGAACATTTTAAATTAACTCTCTCAGGCAAGATAAGTAAAGAAGTGATTTACACTAATGATGTTTCCTCATATTAAACATAATCAAGTTTAATTAATTTCTAATTGATTCTATTGTACTAGTTCATGAAGAAAAGGTAAGGAAATACTTAAAAATTATTTCCGAAAGGTATGGATCTAGGAAATAATTATAGACATCGATCTGCCAGTTAATACTTTGATGAATCTTGAAAGGTTGTAGCTAGTTTTAAAATGAGAGACAAAATTAAAATTTTAAAACAGCATGGACTTCATATTAATGGGATGCCCCTGACAATTTATTATAATACTACACATTTCATGACATTTAAGAGTTAACACTAATTGCAAAATGGAATGCCACATGAGAACTTAAAAGAGTTGATTTCATAATTATTATCAGGAGATGAATATAATACTAAAGGAACTATGAGTTTAGAAGGTTGAGCCAATGTGTGGATAAGAAACAATGAATAATTTCCACTCTTATCTAGTCACTTCCTTGGCAAATTTAGTTTTAAAAAATGTAAATAAGAATAAGAAACTAACAAGAATTTATAGACCAATAGATCTGGGAACACCTGGATATAATTTTAAAAGCTTATCATTTACCTATGGTAGAAATGTAATGGCCAGCCTTCCAGTAGGACAAATTCCACCTGACCATTCATACATTCTGCACAGGAGTCTCAAGGAAGTGGGAAGAAGTTATGGCACTCTAGGTAGGATGGCTTCTCCCAAGAAAGAACTTCTTCCTCACTTATCCAAGCCATTAATTTTTCTTTGTAAAAGCCTCAGATGAAAATTTCTGATTACCAGGAAATACATACTCTCTGCATCTTGCGGTTTATCAACTTGGAGGATCTAAGAAGTTTCCTGTAGGAATACACTATCCTTAAATGGAATTCAAGATTTCCCCAGCAAACTCCTCAAACCCTTTAAAAGCGGATTAGAGATGGAAATTGATGTTCTGGCCTATCTGTGAAATGGCTGAGGCTAAGATCACTGAGTGGAACTTATTTCTATCATACATCACTATCCACATATATTTGGGAGGAAAATAGCAAATAACTAAGAACCAAACAGTAGAAGACCATTTTAGATTAGTGTGTTAACTATAGACAACACAGGAGTTTCAAATGAAACATTGTCATCAAATACCAATCTTTAACCTTGGAAAAACTCCAACTTCTTTAAGAATATCTATGTCGCCAGGTGAAATTTAGTGAACCTACAGACTCGTAGAAAATGTTACCCCAGACCTAAAGTGAGGTGACAGAGGAAGGTGATCAATTATCAGGTGACTCCTGATAATAATTATGAAACCTACTCTTCTAAATTTTCACTTGGCATTCCATTTTCAGTTAGTGTAACTATTAAATGTCATGAAATGTACAGTATTATAATAGTGAGGCATCTCAAAGCATAGTATGAGACCTTCATACATTGACCCAATGATGCTGATACTGATCAGCCTGCTAATGTTAAGACTCTGGGTTAGAATTCTCCACTTGTATGAGGAAAAAGTCCCACCGTCCGGCCACAGTGTGATTTTAAAATGTTAAGATTTTTGAATTAAACATAATTAAGAGGTATTCTGTCCTCAGCGAACTCTCTAGTGTGCATTAAAACTCCAAAGATGTTGCAAGTGTGATATCTTTGTCCCAAATGACAGGTTATTTTACTTGTAATAGAAATACCTAAGTTTAGGTATTGTAATGACCTATGATAGACAATTTACAGGGTCCTGGCATTAAAATATCCATTCAAGGTGTTTTCAAACACAAGAAAAAGAAAAAAGTAACTGTTGCATAAATAGGTAAAGATAAATTAATTCACGATCCAAAGAATAATCTAGGAAATGTCCAAACATATTCTGACATAATGAATATATTATGCAAATTGGAAATATGTATTATAATCATATTCTTTAATTTTTTTCAATTGTGATCTTAAAAAATTCGAGAGAAAAATATTTACATGTGATATTAAATTTTACTAAAGTGTTATTTAATACTTCAAGGTTCTTTTTACTCATGGATAGATTTAATTATGGAAAAGTCAATTGGAGTAGAATTTGACGATGTAAAAATAAGAAAAGCATTTCAATTCTCAATGCAAGAATCTGATATCTAATTTATACCCCATATTGCATAGTAGGATAATGATATAAAATAACGGCAGATCTATGAACCTAAATAATTAATATATATTATAAGAAATAAAAACAGGAATAGTTCTAGAATTGGTAGGGAAAAAAATGAAAAGGCTCACCTTTCCTAAGTGCTCTGATTCTGAGGGCTGTTGTCTTTCCTCCGTGGAGTCTGGACCCTGAGGCAGGCTGGGGCTGAAAGCCATGAGGTCGGTCTTGGGCGGCCCCTCTTCAGAGCACACCCTCTGCTGCCTCCGCTGCGAGTACGACCAGCTCCCCACCGCTCCGGAGCACACCAGCGTGGGCTTCCCCAGGCCGCACGCGCCCTCTGTGGGCGGTGCCGAGCACCGCAGCGCCGTGTACAGCAGCAGCGTGAGCACCAGCAGGCTGGACACTGCGCAGATGGCGATGATCAGGTACACGTTGACATCCAA
>NW_004444016.1:7978813-8007090 GCF_000243295.1 Trichechus manatus latirostris | reverse complement strand
GGAGGGAAGCCCGCGTCGCGCGCGCTCACCTGGAACTGCAGCAGCTCCAGCTCCTCGTGGTCCAGCGGCTGCAGCGCGTACACTTTGCCGCTCTCGGCGTGCACCGACACGTAGCTCGACAGCGCGCGCTCGCCCACCCGCCGCTCCACCAGCGAGTAGGACACCAGCGCGTTCTCCTGAGTGTCCGCATCGCGCGCTGACACCGTGAAGATGTGGCAGCCCGGCGGGTTGTTCTCCTTCACGAACATCGTGTACTCGGGCTGCGCAAACGCCGGCGCGTTGTCGTTCACATCGGCTACCTCCACGGATACTTCAGCTGTGGCCGACAGAGAAGGCGAGCCCCCGTCCCGCGCTGTCACCACAAGCGCATAGACCGACAAGCTCTCGCGATCCAGGGCGCTGTCCAGCACCAGCGAATAGTAATTCTTGTAGGTGGACACCAGCGTGAAGGGGACATGGGGTGTCAGGGTGCAGGTCACTTGCCCGTTGGCACCAGAGTCGCGATCGGATACCGTGATGAGGGCAATAACGGTGCCCTGTGGAGCGTCCTCTTGGATGGGGAGTGAAAGAGACGATATCGAGACTTCTGGTCTGTTATCATTGATATCCACGAGTTTTACTGAAATTTTACAATGTCCTGACATTGATGGAATTCCTTTGTCTGCTGCAATGACTTGAATCTCATAGGATTTCATTTCTTCGTAATCTAGTTGTCCGTTAATTCTGACTTCTCCTGAGCTGCCATCTATTTTGAACTTGGTCTGTATAGTGGAAGACACATCACTACTGAGTGAATACACAATCTCGCTGTTTGATCCTTCGTCTGCATCAGAAGCGTTTAGTTTAATCACTAAGGTTCCGTTTGCGATGTTTTCTAACAATTGTACTTTATAAACTGATTGATCAAAACTTGGTTCGTTGTCATTCACATCTAATACCTTAATAAGCAGTTGGATAGTGCCCGTGAGCTCAGGTTTGCCCCCATCAGTAGCCACCAGTAACAAATTAATCTCAGGGGTTTCTTCTCTGTCCAGAGATTTCTTCAGTACAAGAGACAGAGACTTGCTTAGTTCATCATTTGTCTGTATGTCTAGAAAGAAAAACTCACTGGAGCGTAGCCTGTAGGAGAGCAGAGCGTTTACTCCGATGTCCGCATCAAATGCTCCCTCTAGAGGAAACCGCGAATCAAGCAGCCTCGATTCATGAAACCAGATAGTCTTTACTGTCATTGGAAATATCGGCGGGTTGTCGTTAATGTCCTTTACCTCCACCTCTACATGGAAAACCTGCAGCGGCTTGTCCACGATCACCTCCAGGTGGATGCTGCACACCGCGCTCCGCCCGCACAGCTCCTCGCGGTCGATCCGAGAATTCACAAACAAAATGCCGTTCTGCACATTTACCTCCAGAAGGTCCGCGCGGCCTTTGGACGCCACCCGGAACAGGCGCGGCACCAGTTCCGCCAGCTGCAGGCCCAGGTCCTGCGCGATGCGGCCCACGAAGGTGCCGTGTTTGGCCTCCTCGGGGACGGAATAGTGGACCTGGCAGCTCCCCGCTTCCCAGGCGGCGAGGAGCAGAAGCCAGAACAGCAGGCGCCGGACTTTCCGGCCCCCTCTTGTAGAAAACACCATTACCAATAGTCAGTGAGTTGATCAAATTAGAAAATCATATTTTGAAAAAATGTAAATATTGTCTTCTATTCTCTGCTCAAGTCCTGCCGCTTCTCTTATTGTTCCTCTTCTTTGGAGTAACAAAGGGGCTTCTGATGTTTTTCCTTTCTAGAGAGCACTCTGTGGTAGACAGCGACATCATGTGGCTAAAATCACCTAGATTTTAAATGAAACAATTTTCGCGTCAAAGTTTATTCATAGCTTCTATCTTGGGAAGAAAAAAAAACCTATTTTAAACTTTATAACATATTATCATCTTTCTTTTACCATTTATTCAAACAAAGTGCATACCAATCAAAGAGTATTTTAGTCAATTGAAGATGTATTTGTGTATACCTCTATTGGTTTTTGTGATTTAATTTTTTAAAATTGTTTATAGATATTTGGAAGTTAATTTATTTTATCCTCATTTGGATAATGTACTCTTAATTTAAGATTACTTTTTTTCTATTATATTTGGGTTTTGATGCAAGAACGATACAATTGGTCTCTTTTGTGTTAATTATTTGAGAATATAGTGTTTTATTAACCTTACCTGACCCCTTAACACACACACACACACACAAAATGAAAATAGAATAAAGATAATACTAGGTTAAAGAAGGGGAAATCCAGGGGTGGAGTCAGTGTACAAAATGCATACTAAAAGGTGATTATCAATTAAGTAGGTCACAGATTTTGTCTTCACATTCCTAGAGAAAAGAGGAAAACAAAATTAACTGCAAGATTCACAGTGTCCATAAAAGAAAAGAAAAATCCTTGCTCAAAAGAAGTTAGCTTTTCCTGGTACTGGAGCCCAATAATGATTTCTCCTTTAAGTCCAATATCTTAAGATACTTATTCACACCATCTATGGAAGTGTAGATGTATATTAATCAATAATCTAATAATGAATCCCAACTAAACTGACTTAAGCTCTCTTTTATTGGCTTATACATGGACATGGGTAATGATTTACTGGTTTCAAGCAGAGCTGGATCTACACATTTTAATAATGCCGTAGGAAATTATCCCCATATCTACAATTTCTTTTCCTTTCTGTTAACCTTATTCTTAGGTAAACTTCTCCCAAGTGATGGCAAAATAACCAAATCAGCATTTAGGCTTATATATTACCAGTGTAGCAACTCTCAAAAGAAATTGCTTTTTTCCTAATAGCCTAGTAAAAATTCTAGATAGTATGTTCTTTGACCCAGTTTGGACGATGTGTCTTTCCTTCAGTTAGTAGTTCTGATGGCTCTCACATTGGCCAGACACTTGTCACTTGTTCACACCGGGAGATGGAATCAGCCTTATCTAAATGATGTGGACTGAGAATGGGGAGGTTGGTTCTTGTGAAAGGCAGGGCAAGGTCTCATATACACAAATTCTCCTAGAGCTTAAATTGATTGCACATAGTTACAGATTGGCTATTACATCATTACATAGCTGCAATGCAACTATATCGGTGTGATATCCAGTATTTTTTTATATAACCAGTGGCCAATATAGTAAAATGGCAATGTTGAGATATAACAGAGTTAAACACAGAATCCAGGTGGTTGATCCAGGAAACAGGCTTGTTTGAGGAAGCTTTTGAAATTGTATAAGGTAATTTTGCAGGATTTTCAGGATTACATGTTTGAGGGTATGAGTTTTTGTGCTGCTACTCAGCGTTCCAAGGACTTGGAATATCCCCACCTCCAAACCAGAGAGATAGAGTTCCACTGACAGAACCAAGAGCACATTTTCCCCAGTGGGGAAAGGAGACTGAGAAGCCATGTTCAACAAATACCTACCAACTTGACATCTTTTAGTACCCAGTGCTAAAATTGTACCCTTTGCACTTATCAAAGCAAATTGTCAGTTCCATAGGTTTATACGTCCAAGCATTTATTCTTGCAAAATCTTCAACCAGTCTTCCACAAACTACTACAAAGCCCCAAAGGAAAACAAAAATTCTGTTGTAAGAAAGGTAAATGGATGCTAGGCAAGAAAAAGGAAGAGGTGCTTACTACCTTTTTTATCTCAGTTTGCTGTTTTTTTCTTCTACCTTTTACATAAGAAGAAATCACAACACAATCATTTTTTCTGTGGAGTCCATGTAATCTAATCTGCTTAATGATTAGATACCTTAGTAAAAATGTCAATAAAAATGTTCTCCTCTCAGTTGTATTAAGGAGTTCCTGGCTGGCACAAGCAGTTAAGTGCTTGACTATTAGCCAAAAGGCTGGCAGTTCAAACATACCCAGAGGCGCCTTGGAAGACAGGCGTGGAGATCTGTTTCCAAAAGGTCACAGACTTAAAAACCCTACAGAGCAGTTCTATTCTGTACACATGAGGTCGCCCGTTGGAATCGACTCAATGGCAACTAACAGCAATCAGTCATATAACCTGTTGTAATGCTCTCCTCTTAGAGTTTATTCTGCTCACATTCAGCTTGCAGGCATTGAACCCCAATAAATATATTTCTGTGCACTGAATATTTCAGATTTCCCTCTAAAATAAATGCAAATTTATTTCTTGCTCCTACAACATCCGCTGTGGTTATGGAAAATTCCCTAAGACAGCTTTTCTCCACTAGTTGGTTCAGCATCCCACACTGCTTTGATCTTGTAGCCTCTCAATATCAACTTGTGCTTCCATAATTGCTGCAACAGGAAGACACAGCAGAAAAGATGACAATTACGTGCTTCTGCCTGGACACACATCATTCCACTTCATTGGTCAAAGAAAATCACATAGGCACAGGCCACCTCAAGGCAACAGGGAAATGCAATCCTCTGGTGTTCTCAGAAGAACAGAAATACTGGTAAGCAGCACTGACGCGTCACTGTCGAGTCGATTCTGACTCATAGCGACCCTACAGGACAGAGTAGAACTGCTCCATAGAGTTTCCAAGGAGCACCTGGTGGATTCCAACTGCTGACCTTTTGGTTAGCAGCCATAGCACTTAATCACTACACCACTACCAAAATGAACAACTATTTCTCATTCTCATTTATTTGTATTCTTTTTTCCTCTGTTCATTAGTATTTTTCTTTTTTTAAGTTTATTGTGCTTTAGATGAAAGTTTGCAGCTCAAATTAATTTCTCATTTAAAAGTTTATACACATATTGTTTTGTAACATTGGTTGCAATCCCCACAATGTGACAGCACACTCCCCCTTTCCACCCTGGTTTCCCTGTGTCCATTCATCCAGTTCCTGTCCCTTCCTGCCTTCTCGTCTTGCTTTTGGGCATGGTCCTCATGTGTGTTATTTTTCATTTTATATGCCTGTCTTATCTTTGAAAAGTGGGCTTCAGGACTGACTCCAGTTTTGAGTTAGCAGAGCATCCGGGGGTCATAGTCTCAGGTGTTCCTCCAGTAATTCTGGTCTTTTTTTCTTGAATTTGAATTCTATTCTACGGCTTTCTCCCATTCTGTCCAGGACTATTGAGATCCCTGTCAGAGTGGTCAGTGGTGGTAGCCGGGCACCATCCAGTTCTTCTGGGCTTAGGCTGCTGGAGTCTCTGGTTCATGTGGTCCTTTAGCCCTTTGGGTATTTGTAATCTTGGCTGACCTCAAGTCTTAAAGGTGCCTCAAATGATACCTTACTTTTCTAATTATTTATTGTTATATCAGAAAATAGAATTATAGGCAATGGAAAAGACAGTATTTTCCTATAGATGAAATTGCATTGGTATCATCATACCAAGGTAACCTGAAAATAAAATGGCACTTTATGATATAAATATTGATGGAGGCCAAAACTAATTACTAAAGTTGAATAATACAAAAAATAATGTATCTTTTCATCAAGATTTTACTGAAAACTATATGGTTTTTGTTTTCATTATAGAGTTTGAAAATTGGAGTTTCCATGGAAAAATGAGAATAACCCTGTTATTCTCAAGATTTCAGTACAATCATAAAGGTTATGTTATTCTTTGTCTAGTTCTTTCAGATACTTTTTAATGTTAAGCAAAATTAATCCAATTGCATAACAATGGTTAGAATATGATAATAAGTTTTTGGCATATATAACTTCACCTTTTGAGGGCATGGCCATCTTAAAGACAATAAATTTCCTAAATGAAAGACTAATCTAAATCGTAAACATATAATGAAGTAAGCACTAAAAATAGAATTTGCCATAAATCTATATTACGTTATGCTTTTATTAATACTAAAGTAGTCAATGAATAATGAATGAATCAGAGGAAAGAACAGGTGGAAAAGTAAAAAGAGCAACTGGTTCATCTCTATAAAGAACAGAAGTGATACAGTGCATTTCCTGGGACAAATCTTGTGAAGAAAGACAACACTATTGAAGTTGTATCAACTACATGAAGATTCTGAGTGGGACAAGAACTACCAATAGGGAATCCACTCATATTTATGTTAAAATAAATACTTGAAATAAAATACAACTCCTCAATAATCTTTTCCCTGTTCTAGAAGTACCTTTTCATAAAAAATTGCTTTTCAAACTTTGTAGCCCTAAACCCACCTCTTTTGCTTTCAATAGTGATTAATATTTGAAATCCACCTCCAAGTTACTACTTTCAACTAACCTGGAAAACTTTTAACCTTCACAACAACCATTATAATACAGAAAGAATTGTTTGGCTGTTCTCGAGTTCATAATGCATCAATCTAAAATTCCGTTTTTGACAGTGATCCTAATGCAGTTGTATGAAGGCATGCCTGAATGCCGTCAGCCAAAATTGAAAAAAAAGGGGGGCTATTGGTATTCATCAAATGATGTTTAATTCCGTTAATAATCCTACGGTTAACTTCTCACTGAAGCACTGTTAGCTTATTGCTTTCTTAACCTATATAAATTCTTAAAGAAGCAAGTTGTACCTTTCTAGTTTCAAATGCCTGCCTCTACCTCAAAAAGAAAATAATATGTTTACCCTTTCAACACAATTCACGATTTTCAGTTTGGCCTTAAAACATAGTTTACTCTATCCCACTCAATTGCTTGATCATTTAATTGTCCCTTAAAAGGCATTTTCCAGCTACTTGATTATATTGCTCTTTTGCTGAAGCAATGAGAATTACACTGTTTTCTGAATACTGTTCGCATAAACAGGGAATGGCTTAATCTGCTTTGTTTCCAGAAAACTTTCTAATAACAGTCACATTTTATTGTCTGTTTTTTTAGTCACGAATACAATAGGATCCTCCTTTATGCACACTTTGGTTAGACAAAGAAAACTTAGAAAAAAAAATACTGAACTTAGTTTTTCTGAGCCTCAGGCACTCATCCGCAAAATGGGACTAAAGTATCCACATCACAAAGTCCTTAAAAGGTTTGAACAAGGTGAAAATGAAGGGTTTGAAAACGTCTGTAAGTAAATGGGAGGTGTTCAATAAGTGCTTCCTCACTGGATCTCCTAAGTAACAAATTCATACAATATTAAGCCTTCTAGACTCAGGTGAACTCAAGGTCAGCGACATCAGGAAATTGTCCACAATGACAACAAAAGTCGTGGTTGTATGTTTTAACCTGGAAATAAAAAATTATCTAATACTGCAGACACATTTTTAATTACATTTACTTAAAACTATTCTTTTTATTGCCCATTTTTAAAATTTGCAACCTTATGAAAAGGCAGATGGTTTCTGTAACTGCCTATTTGTCCAGGCCTTGACATTTTACTAGCAGATACAGATAATAACGGAGCCCTGGTGGCATAATGGTCAAAAGCTCAGCTGCTAACCGAAAGGTCAGCAGTTCCAATACAGCAGGGGCTCCTTGGAAACCCTATGGAGCAGTTCTACTCCGTCCTATAGGGCCGCTATGAGTCGGAATCTACTCGACGGCAACGAGTTTGTTTTTGTTTTGTTTTTTATATAGGTAACAACATCTCTATTCTGACCACATTCAGTACTTGACCACTTTGAGATCCTGTGTTAAATATGAACAGCACTACATAGTATTTAAGTATACATATTTTAAGTTATCTTACCATTCAATCAAGGAGCATGACAGTTTGTCCCTACTTTTTTTGTTTTTAAATTCCATTCAAGACACAGCTTCAAGTAAGAGAATAGCTACATTAAATGGCAAGATTTGGTTCAACATTAGCGAACATCTTGAATAAATTCTTTAAGTGACATTTGAAAATATTGTCAGATAAGTTAAAGCTCCAAAGTTGGACTTACATTACCGGAAAGACACGAATTTGCTTCTGGATGTTCATTTCTTTCTGCCACGTTCAGATCCGGAGGTAGGCTGGGCTGAAGGCCATGAGGTCGGTCTTGGGCGGCCCCTCCCCAGAGCACACCCTCTGCCGCCCGGATACTGAGCAGATGGCGATTATCAGGTACACGTTGACATCCACCAGCGTCGCCTCCGGGCCCGCGGGGCCCGACGACACCCGCCACGACGTCTTCAGCGCTTGGCCGCTCTCCAGCGACACCAGTACGGTGGCTGTGGCCACCAGCGGCGGCTCGCCGTGATCCCTCACCAGCAGCAGCAGGCGCTGGCGTGGCGCTTCCGCTGGGTCCAAGGGGCGCGTCGTGCTCACCTCACCCGTGTACAGACTCACGCGGAAGGGGATGCGCGTGCCGTCCCCCGCCGGCTGCAGTTCATACGACAGCCATGCGTTGTAGCCCGAGTTGGCGTCCACCGCGCGCACCTTCGCCACCACGTGGCCAGCACCCACCGACAGCGGCACCAGCGCGCTCACCGCGCCGCCCGCCCGAGGCGGCAGCAGCGTCTGCGCGTTGTCGTTCTCGTCCAGCACGAACGCCTGCGGAGTCACGTTGCTGCCCAGAGGCGGGAAGCCCGCGTCGCGCGCACTCACCTGGAACTACAGCAGCTGCAGCTCCTCGTGGTCCAGAGGCTGCAACGCGTACACCTTGCCGCTCTCGGCGTGCACCGACGCGTAGCTCAAAAGCGCGCGCTCGCCCACCAGCCGCTCCACCAGCGAGTAGGACACCAGCGCGTACTCCTGCGCGTCCGCGTCACGCGCTGACACTGAAGATGAGGCAGCCCGGCGGGTTGTTCTCCTTTACGAACGCTATGTACTCAGGCTGCTCGAACGCGGGCGCGTTTTCATTCATGTCGGCCACCTCCACAGACACGCTGGCTATGGCCGATAGGGATGGCGAGCCCCGGTCCCGTGCTGTCACCAGGAGAGCATAGGCAGACACGTTTTCGCGGTCCAGTGAGCTGTCCAGCACTAGCAAGTAGTAATTCTTGAATGTGGGCACCAGCTTGAAGGCGACATCGGGCATCAGGGTGCAAGCCACCTGTCCGTTGGCACTGTAGTCGCGGTTGGACACGCTGAGCAGGGCAATGACGGTGCTAAGTGGAGCGTCCTCTCTGACTGGCAAAGACAGCGAAGTTACTGATACTTCAGGAACATTATCATTGATATCCAGGACATTTTACTAGGACTGTGTGGTGCCCTCTCATTTGCGGAATCTCCTTATCTGCTGCTTCCACTAGGATTTCATAAGAGGTAATTTCTTCATAATCTAAATTCCCTTCTAGTCGTATTTCTCCAGTATTTAAAATGATGGTGAATATTTCTGGTATCATGAAATAAATATTACTACTAAAGTGGTAGGTAACCTCTTGGTTGGAACCTTCATCCACATGTGAAGCATTTAACTTTATCACAGACGTCCAATTTATGGCATTTTCCCGAAGACTTACTTCATACACTGATTGTTCAAACTCAGGAGCATTGTCGTTGACGTCTAGTACCCTGATAAGCAGTTTAACGCTGCCTGTGAGTTCAGGTTTGCCTCCGTCTGTGGCTGCTAGTGACAAGGAGTGCTCACGAATTTCTTCTCTGTCTAATGATTTCTTTAATACGAGTACTAACAATTTATTCTGATGGTTTTTCGAAATTACTTTCATTGAAAAATAATCACTGGGAGAGAGCCTGTAAGTTAGCAAAGCATTGGCGCCGATGTCCGCGTCAGTAGCGCCCTCTAGTGGAACCCGAGAATCAGGCTGCCTAGATTCTAAAATGGACACTATTTTTTATGATCCCAGGAACACAGGCGGGTTATCGTTAACGTTCTTCACCTCCACCTCCACATGGAAAACCTGCAGCGGCTTGTCCACGATCACCTCCAGGTGCACACCTCGCTCCGTCAGCACAGCTCCTCGCGGTCGATCCGAGAATTCACAAACAAAATAGCGTTCTGCACATTTACCTCCAGAAGGTCCCCGCAGCCTTTGGACGCCACCTGGAGCAGGCGCGGCACCAGCGCCGCCAGCTCCAGCCCCAAATCCTGGGCGATGCGGCCCACGGAAGTGCCGTGTTTAGCCTTCTCGGGGACCAAGTAGTGGACCGGGCCGCTCACCGCCTCCCGGGTTGCGAAGAGCAGCAGCAAAAGCAGCAGGCGCCGGGCTCCCAGGCCTTTACTGGGAGAACCTACCATAGCACAAGCTGAAAGCCTCGGATGTCAAAACCTGCCGCTCATTTGGGGTTAAAACACAAAAATCTTGTTCTACTATGGCCTCACACTCCGTGAACTACAATGGCCAGAACTGATGTGGAACTCCGCCTCCTCTTTTGTGTATCTATGACAGCCCCGGGTCGAAGAGAGACCTCAAGTGTCTAAAGCTATAAATGCATCAACTACCTAGAGAAAATGGTTTTATTTCTTCAAATACTGCAATCCTTTCTCTTAATTTTTATAGTTGATTTGATCAAATTGATTGCAAATATTCCAAATTTCTCCAAATAAGTATCATTACCACAAACAAGCCTATGTTTAAATATGATTTTCTATTCCAAATTTACACATTTTATTTATTCACTGGATATAGAACTCCCAAGAAAAATTTTTGAATATTTAAAATTTACCTAGAAATTAGCTTCCTCAAATAAATTTAGTACAAAAGCAACTCTGATTTTCAGGCTCCTATAGTTTAGAAGCTCAAATACTATAATGTATTTCTTATCAACCTTAAATATCTGCAACACAAATACATATAATCCATCAAAGTAATTATTTTAAAACCTGAAAAAAATTAAAGTCGATGGATGATCAAATGGATTTAAATACATGACAGCTGTCTTGTCATAAGCATGTAATCTTGTAGAAAGTTATTGCTTTGAAAACAGAGAAATTCTTAAAGAATTCCTCAATTAACATGTGGAAAATGGAGAAAGATTGTTGTGTATTTGATGTAATACTTTATAATATTTTCTTAACGGCATGACATAATGTTTACGCTGTATTAGTGGAAACAAAAAACTAAGACATTTGGTAAATGCACTAGACTTTGGCCAATAAACTGAATGTAATTTCAATGTTATGTTACTGGGTCATAAAAATCAGGAACTTTCTACCTGTCTACTGCGTAAAGATTGTTTTGAATGCTTGCCACATTTTTTCCAAAACAAATGTTAGCTTTTTTAAAAAAAATCTATCTTTATTGCTTTACTAAAGGGCAGTGGTATTCCCATGGTAGAGTTCTTAACTTCTATGTGTGGGTCCTAGTTTGATTCCCAGCCAATGCACCTCAAGTGCAGGCACCTGTCAGTGGAGGCTTAAGTGTTGATATAAAGCTGAACAAGTTTCAGTGGAACTTCCAGACTAAGACAGACTAAGAAGAAAGCCCCGGAAATCTACTTCCAAAAAATCAGCCAACAGAAACCCTATGGATCACAAAGGTCCGATCCCATCGCACAAGAGGTTGATTGTCATCAGTCGGGGCAATTCAACAGCAGTTAACAACCCTGCTTTATTTAGATGTATTTTTAATTGGTTAAAGAATGTCTGTCTTTGAAAGAAAAATGTTTTATCAACATCAGGACATATTTTTCCTTCTCATGAGATATTACTGAAAAGAAGAAAAATCATTGAAAATCTATAAACTTTTTTTTCAATAGCATTATTCACATAGTCTGAATATTCTGAGTACAATGTAGACATATGGTGAAAATTCTTCAGCAAAAATAAGGATTTTTCTTTACTTTAGAGCATGTACCCAGCATTATTTTAAAAACTAGGACACGTGCCACAACACTGAACAAGAAAAAAACTTAATAAAAAAATCATAAATAATGCACGGGTGTTCCACGTAATCATATTGTATTGGTGACAATTGTGTTCCTGATTAGGATCAGTAAGAGATTTGCAATTCTATAGTGATGTACAGTGAAGCAACAAAATGTGAGAAAAGTTAAATTAAATCTAATTTCAGCACTTTTATTTCAGTCTATTTGATATTTGAATTTTAAGTGTTCTTTGAACCACTCAACTGTAAGTGCTAGTTGAGTTCATGATTCAAAAATCAGGAACCTACTTGTTCCATATATTCAACAGTATGTGAGTTCAAATTTGTGTTATGGTAGCCACCCATTTTATGGAAAAATATGGAAGAAAAGAAAAAAAAAGTTCCAGTCCTTCTAGTATTTTTAGTAAGTACTGCATATCGAAATGTATTTACGTTTCATATCAAATCCCAGGGACCCCTGCAAGGCTTGGAAATTTGTCTTTTATTCACATTTTATAACATTAGACCATGAGGGAAGGAAATGACTGTGAGCTAATCTGAATAAGATAATGACATAATCATATATAGCTACTGTATATATTCATATATAGAGAGATCTAACAAGCTATGACATAATCATATATGTCATATATTTATATTTTGATAAATATTACAGCATTCAAGAAAATGGATGAGACAGGTATACTTGCTTCATACATTAAACTATAATTATGATCAATGGAAATCTACTTTTAAATTGTATATAATAATTATTTGAAAGTAATTTTAGAAACTCAACATGCAAGCCTTCATGGAAGTGTGAATACATTGGTTAGTATCCTCTATATACCAATGACATTTTTATTATCATGTATGAGGAGTATTTTCAAGTGACAATTCATCTTGATATGTAAACAGTGAATCAAATAATTAAACACTAACTACACAGGAATAAAATTACTGTCTTTGGAGGTTCACATGAATGAAACAAGTCATTTAAAAAAAAAAACTTCAGACAATAAGGAAGTACTCATGTGCAACTGGGTAATAGGATAATCTCTTCATCAATATGGTCACCTGGCTGAAACTCTTTAGGGTCTGGTCATCTGATTGACTTCAGTCACCAGTGATTAAGAACCAACATCAAGCACTAGAAACTGAGTCCATAACGCTCCCAGTCTGCTGTCAAATTTACTCACCATTCATTATTTTACTTAAAAAAAAAAGTTTACTACATGCTAACTTTCTGCTAGGCAAGTTCTGCACACTAGGAATTTATCAGTGAACAAAATATACATATTACAGTCTAAGGGTAGAAAAACGACAAGCAAATAAATACACATTCCTTTTTAACATATTAAAGTGAGTGATAATTGCTGTGAAAAATTTAAGCAGGACCAGAAAGTTAAAATTGACTGCAGACAGACTATTTCTGCTTCGGTGGTAAAGGGATACCTTTGTGAGGATAAAACATTTGGACAGAAACCTGAGTAAAGTGAGGAGAAAGTCATGTGGACATTGGATAAAGAACGTTCCAGGCAGAGGAAACTCAGGTACAAAGATTATGAAATCAGATTTATCTTGGTATGCTTGCAAAACAGAAAGAAATCCTGCCAAGTTGAAACAGAGTAAGGCAGAGTGGTAGAATATGTAGTCAGGGAGGTAGCAATGGTCTATACCACACAGGGGCTCCTTAGACCACTGTAAGGTGTTTTGATTTTATTCTGAGCACAATGAGAAACTATTGGAAAGTATTGAATAAGGAGTAACATTGATCTGATTTAAGTATTACAAATATCACTCTATGTGGAAAACAGATTATAATAGGAAGGCAAGAGTTGAAGCAGGAAGACAAGTTAAGAGGCGATTGCAGGAGCAATGTGTGAGATCATGATAGCTCAGAACAAAGTGATAGCACTAGAAAGTATTTCAATGGTCAGATTAGTGATTTATTTCAAAGATAAAGAAAACAGGAATTGCTGAAGAATTGGATGTGGAAAGTGTGTCAGGAATGCTATCATCTGAAATTAACAGATAACTAATAGAGAGAAACAAATAGGTTTTTTTGTTGTTTATTTGTTTCACATAAGAAGACGTTTGGAGATAGGCATCTCCTGTGTACTGGTTTAGCTGCTCGATAGTGTCAGGGTCAGTATCTTGGCTTTTTTTCTTATTTTAATTTTTCTCATAGGTATCGCCTGATGGTCATAAGATAACCTGATGCTCTAGCCAGTACATTTGAGGACAGGTTTTCCCTAATCCAAATGCTAATATCAGGCTAGAGTTATGAGATATGGGCCAACAGCAAGATGAGGGAGATAAGAACCTGGATGGGGTTAAAGGGTTTCTAGGTTAGTAGTGCCTCCTGCTTACTAGCAGAACCAAATGCAACTCCTCAAGGGAGGAAAACACCATCAATTCAGGGATTTTTTTTTAAATCCCATATTTTCCACAGATTGAAAACAACCAAATATGATCTCACAATTAAAGATTATCAAAAACACAAAGGAACAAGCTGCCATAATTAATAATCAGAAGAAGCACAAATACAAGATTTGTGAGACACTTAAAGAAATAAAATCATAATTAAACAACTGAGCAAGCAATAAGAAACTATAAAATAATCAGGAAGATTTTAAAATAACTAAATACAATTTTGAGAAATAAAAAAGTAACTGAAAGAAGATTTCACTAATAGCCAAGATGGGATATAGGGACTAAATTTACCTTCCCACTTGAAACAACTTAAAATTTTGACAATTGAAAAGAAACAAATGCTTTCAGACACTGGAAATCAGGAACTATAGGACAGTGATCTGTGAGAGAGCGGAAACTAACAAGGTGAGCTTACAATTGCTTCATCTTCCTGCCTAGAAATAGTTTCTATGCTACTGTGCAGGGAAAGGGCACCTAGGCAGATCTCAGCAATCTACCTGAGTTGAAGAGGAGTTGTGGAGGACAAGGCAGACAGAATTCACAAGGCAGAATGAAAGAGAGGAGAAAACTGCACACAGAGAAAATCTGTATATAGAGAGAGTCTCTATACAGAGATCCCCATAGAGTCTTCCCCCCATGGCATCAGTGGAGATCATGTGCGAAGCCTGGACTACCAATTTCACTCAGCTGTAACAAGGCACCCTTCCCCTTTCCTGGTGAGGTGGTGTTAGGGTAAACATAGAGGAGAGTCAGGACTTCCATCATCAACCCAATGCTATCAAGGTTACCTTCACCGTAGTGTCAGTGGAGACCATGTGGGTAGCCAGAACTCTCACCTCACAAGGCAGTAAAGAGGACATCCCCATTCTGGTGTCAATGGAGGCCAAGTGAGCAACCTGAACTTCTAAATCCACTGAACAGCAACAAGACAGTGCTCACTCTCACCCAGTGTGGTGTCAGAAGTCAGCTAAAACAGAAGGCTTAAATAAGACCCAGAATGTCACAACAGAATTTGAAAATGGCCAGGTTGCAATTGAAAATCAATTGCTATGCCAAGAACCAGAAAAATGTCAAACTAAATGAAAAACGACAATCAATAGATGCCAATACTAAGTTGACAGAGATGTTAGAATTATCTGACACACAATTGCCAGCCTACTGCAAATTGCTACAGAAGGCCCAGTGCAGTGGAGTCTGCTCACACAGCCAGCACTTTGCCTGCCTGCACACAGCAGATGCCCCAAAGTGCAGGCCTTCAAAAGCAACAGGGCAGATCTCCCTGGGAGGTAAATTTAGGTCTGTCTGTCCCCCCTTCCAGTTGGCACTGAGAGCTGATGACTGAGCTCTATGGGAGCTAGGAAGCCAGTGCCTTGAGTGGAGTTTGCTGCCATAGCCAAATACTACCGCAGGAGCTCTGAAATCAACAAGGCAGACCTCCCTGGGGTTCCATTCTGAGCATACCAGGTCCTCTCTCATCAGGTAACTGTCAGCTGCTGGGCTGATATGAATTACTACAGAAGGCCCCTGGAGCTAGGATGTGGGTTCCTTAAGTGGAGTCTGCTCCTCCAACCAACACAGGCTCACTGTGGCACTGAAAGCAACAAGACAGATCTCTTGAAGGTCCATCTGGAGAGTGTCAGCCCCTGCTCCTCCAGATACAGAGGAAAGTCTGCCTGAGCTTCTCTGAATGTCAGCTCAGATATAAGCAACCCCCACAAAGGAGGGAAGGAAGCTTCAGGCAAAACCTGAGGCAACACCTAGCCCTGAAGGGGAATCATTGGATGTGGGCTTTCTGACTGAAAACATGGTTGCAAAAATGGAGTAGGGGAGAAAGCGATAACCAGAAAGAGAGGACTGCACCTCGATGGACAAATTGATTAGTGTGTGATATCTCTACCAAGGGCTGCAACCTCCAGTGGATAGATAGATCACTGTGTATTCTCTGGTGTGTTTGGAAGACACTGAAAATTGAAAACAAAGATTTGGAACTTTTGAATCCTAATTAAAACAGGGAGGGAGAAGAAGCTACCACAGAGAGAGAAAGGAAGAAGTAAACAAGGTCCAAAGGCTCTGCCTGATTAAGAGTCTTGCAGAAAGTAGGGTGGACAAAAACATTAAATACTGGGGAGAACTGAGAAAGTTAATACCCTTGAAAATTCCAACGTCCCAACAAAAAAACACAGGACACACACACATAAAGCGAAACCAGATTAAATGAGGGGAGTGAAACTGCATCTATGGAAGCCCAAATAATAAACAAAATGGAAGAATATAATTCAACCATGTTAAACATAAACAAAGAACTAAGGGGAAACATAGACAAAGATTAAAAGAAATGGGGAAAACAACGCATGAAGAAAACAAGGATTTTAAAAAAGTGATAAACACTCTAAAAAGAAACCAAACAGAAATATTGCAATGAAAGAGACAATCTGAAATGAGAAACACAATGAGAGGATTTAACAATCCTTTGATCAGACACAAGAAAGAATCGGTGAATAATTTATTTAGATAATAAACTTCTATTTATTATTTATAATAATTTGTTACTTACTTACACATAATATATTATATATTACTTATTTATCACATATAAAAGATAAGATAGTTGAAATTATGGCATCTGAAGGGCAACAAGAACAGAGGATCAAGGCTGCTGAGCACATTTTAATGGAATTATGGAACAACATCAATATACAAAGACCAAATATACACATCATGGGAATTGCAGAAAGAGAAGAGAGAAAGGGACATTAAAAAAATTGGAGAAATAATGACAGAAAATTTCCCAAATCTGTCAAAGGACATGAATCTACACATCCAAGAAGCTCAAAGAACTCCAAGCAAGATAAACTCAAAGAGATCTACACTGAGACACATCATAATCAGGTTCTCATAAATTAAAGATAAAGAGAGAATCCTGAAAGCAGTGAGAGAGGGGGGAACAGTGACATATAAAGGATCCCCAATAAGATTAAGCACCAATTTCTCCTCAGAAAAATTGGAGGCCACAAGGCAATAGAGTGATATATTTAAGGTGCTGAAAGAAAAAACTGTCAACCAAGAATACTATAACCAGCTAAACTGTCCTTCAATAATGAGACTGAAGTTTAAACATTCCTGGACAAACGGAAGCTGGGAGAGTTCATACCCACCAGACCATCTATGCAAAAAATACTAATGGGAGTCCTTTAGATGGAAGAGAAAAACACTAGAAAGTAATCCAAAGCCATAAAATAAAAAGAAAGATCTCCAGTAAAGGTAATTTCATGGACAAATATAAGGACTAGTAATAAGGTATTCATGCTTGATAATTCTAATTGTTTTGTCCTTCATGCTTTTTTAGTGATAAATGTATAAAAAAGGGATAAAATTATGTCACAGGGAGCATGAAATATAAAGATGTAACTCATTATAACAACAACAAATGAGGGGGAGGAAGGGTACAGGTATAAAATTTCTTGTATGTTACTGAAGTTGGTATCAACTTACCCTAGAATGTTATGAATGCAAGATGTCAGATGTGATATTCATTGTAACTATTTAAAAGAAAATATCTTTAAAAAATACACAAAAATAATGGAGAAGGGAATCAAAACGGCTCACTACAAAAAACCTACCAAAAAAAATGTGGCAGTATTAGAGGTAATAGGCAAGAAATCTCAAGAAACACACATGCACACAGGAAAACCAAATAACAAAATGGCAGAATAAGTCCTTTCTTATCGGTAATTACAGTGAATGTAAATGGACTAAATGCTCCAATCAAGAGGCAGAGAGTAGCAGAATGGATTAAAAAACGTGATCCAACTACATGCTGTTTACAAGAGACACACCTTAGATTCAAGGACATAAATAAGTTGAAAGTGAAAGGAAGGAAAAAAATTCCATGGAAGTAATAACCAAAAAAGAGCTTGGGTGGCAATCTTAATATTAGACAAATTAGACATCAAGACAAAATATGTTAAGAGAAAAAAAGGACATTACATACTGATCAAAGGGTCAATTCATCAAGAAGATTTAACAATTATAAATATATATATTCACTTAACATCGGAGCACCTAAACATATAAAGCAAACACTGATAGAACTGAACGGACAGACACTACAGTGATAGTTGGATAAGTCAATACACCACTTTCAATATTGTACAGAACGTATAGAAAGAAAATCAACAAGGAAACAGAGGACTTGAATGACACTATAAACCAACTAGACCTAACAGACATAATAGAACACTTCACCCAACAACAGTAAAATACATGTTCTACTCTAGTCCACATGGATCATTCTCCAGGACAGAACGCATGTTAGGTCATACAGCAAGTTTCAATACACTTAAACAGATTAAAATTATACAAAGTATTTTCTCTGACCACAGTGGAATGAAACTAGAAACCAATAACACAAAAATTTAAAAGCCTGGAACAAACAAAAACATGTGGAAATGAAATAAGACCCTATTAAACTACCAAGGAGTCAAGGAAGAAATCAGAAAATGCTTAGAGTCAAATGAAAATGAAAGCACAACATACTAAAATTTATGGAATGCAGTGAAGGCAGTTCTCACAGGGAAATTTATCACAATAAAAGCCTACATAAAAAGAGAAGATCTCAAATCAATAGCCTAACTCCACAACTAGAGGAACTATAAAAAGAAGAGCAAACCAAACCTAAAGATACCAGAAGAAAGGAAATAACAAAGATCAGAGCAGAAATAAATGAAACTGAAAGCAGAAAAACAATAAAGAGAATCAGCAAAACCATAAGTTGGTTCTTTGAAAATATCAATAAAATTGATAAATCTTTAACTAGACGAACAAAGAAAAGGATGCAAATAACCAAAATAAGAAATGAAAGCGGAGACATTATAACTGACCCAATAGAAATAAAAAGAATTATGACAGAATACTATGAACAACCATATGACAAAAAATTGGATAAGCTAGATAAAATGGACAAACTCTTAAAAGCATAAAAAACCTACCTAAAATTACTCAAGAGGAAATAATAAATTTCAACAGACTCATAACAAGTGAAGAGATCTAACCAGTGATCAAAAACCTCCAAAAAAAAGTTCTGGACTACACATTTAGAAAAGAATTGACACTAATCCTGTTTAAACTCTTCCAAAGCATAGAGAAGGAAAGAATACCCCCTAACTTATTCCATAAAAGCTGACATTACCTTGATGCCAAAAGTAGACAGACGCCACAAGAAAAGAAAAAAAAAACTACAGGCCAATATTCCTTATGAACATAGGTGCAAAAATCCTCAACAAAATAGTAGCAAACAGAATCCAACAACATATTAAAAAAGTCATACACCATGACCAAGTGGGATTTATTCCAGGAATGTAAAGATGGTCCAACATTAGAAAATCAGTCATTGTAATGCACCACATTAACAAACAAGAAAAAGAACCACATGATCACCTCAATTGATGCAAAAAAGGCATTTGAGAAATTTCAACACTATTTCTTGACAAAACCCTCAACAAGATAGGAACAGAAGGGAATTCCTCCATGTGATTAATAAACCAAACCTGTTACTGTCGACTAGATTCTGACTCATAGCAACCCTATAGGGCAGAGTAGAACTGCCCCATAGGGTTTCCAAGGCTGTAAATCTTTATGGAAGCAGACTGCCACATCTTTCTCCCACAGAGCAGCTAGTGGGTTCAAACCCCCAACCTTTCGGTTAGCAGCCAATAGCTTAACCACTGCACCAATGACATTTATGAAAAAACAACAGCCAACATTATACTTAATGGAGAAGATTGAGAGCTCGTCCCTTGATATTAGGAACAAGACAAAGATGTTTGCTCTTGCCACTCCTTTTAAATATTGTACTGAAGTCCTAACTAGAGCAATAAAGCAAGAAAAAAGAAATAAAAGGTATCCAAATTGAAAAAAGAGAAGTAAAATTATCTCTATTCCTGGACAACACGATCCTATACATAGAAAACCCCAAAGACTCCACAAGAAAGCTTCTAGATCTAATAGAGGAATTTAGCAAAGTTGAAGGGTACAAGCTCAACAAACAAAAATCAGTTGAGTTCACAAAGACACAAGGGAAATATCAGTCCAAAGGACTAATGGACCACAAATACCACAACCTCCACCGGCCTAAGTCCAGAACTAGGTGGTGCCCGGCTACCACCAACAACCACTCTGACACGGATCACATTAGAGGGTCCTGGACAGAACAGGAGAAAAATATAGAATAAAATTCAAAGTCACAAAAAAGACCAGACTTACTGGTCTGACAGAGACTGGAGAAACCCTGAGACTATGGCCCCCAGCAAGCCTTTTATCTCAGAACTGAAGTCACTCCCGAAGTTCACACTTCAGCCAAAGATTAGACAGGTCTATAAAACAAATAATAATAATACAGGTGAGGAACATGCTTCATAGTTCAAACATGTGTACAAGACCAAATGGGCACACATGCCCAAAAGCAAAGGCAGGAAGGCACAGGAAAACAAGACAAATGGAAATGGGAACCCAGGGTGGAGAGTGGGAAAATACTGACGTATTGCAGTGATTGCAACCAAAATCGCAAAATAATTCGTCCATTAATTGTTGAATGAGAAACTATTTTGCTCTGTAAAATTTCACCTGAAGCACAATAAAAAGAAAAAAAGGGGGGGAGGACAAGCAGGGTTCAATCAATCATACTAAGATTAGTCAATGTTGATCTATATTTTTCTGCCCTCTTCTCTTTATAAGCCTCATTGTACTTAGCTTACTTTGAGCCACTTGCTTTTTCTGGAATCAAAATGGTATCCCTATATGCATATAGAATAACTTCTCAGAAGAAAACTTACGTTCAAATTTTACTGCATTTTTATTATTTTTAACAATAACAATGTAAAAGGAATACAATGCCTCAAGGAATTAACTTGGGAAGATGGATATTACGAAGGTGGAGGAGGTCATAAATTAAACAAAAGATATCGAACTGTAAGATCAGAGATGTCAAATCTCAAAAGTTCTTTCTCTGCCTCTCTGTTCCCCAGCCCTCCTGGGGTGTACTGGGGATGGGGAATTGCTAAGTGCTGAAGGGAAAAGAAGAAATTTATCAGAAAAGAAGAGTTAGACCTGTGTTACAAATTAAATTGTGTCTCCCCAAAAAATGTGTTGTAAATCCTAACCCCTCTACCTGTGGATGTGATCCTACTTGGGAATTGGGTTTTCTTTGTCATGGTAATGACACCATATCAGTATAGAGCGTGTCTTAAGCCAATCACTGAGATATAAAAGAGCAAATTAGGCACAGAAACAAACAAGCTGGAATGGGGGGAAATATAGATGCCACGTGGAGATCTCCAAGGAACACCAAGAAGAATGATAGAGATGCCGAGACAAGGATTTTTCCCCAGAGCAGAGAAAGCCTTCCCCTAGAGCTGGCTCCCTGAATTCAGAGTTCTAGACTCCTAAACTGTGAGAAAATAAATGTTTGTTTGTTAAAGCAAAAAAAAAAAATCAGTTGGATTTATATATACCAGTAAATAGAAATTTCAAATGAAAATTAGGAAAACTATTCAATTTACAACAGTATCTAAGAGAATAAAATACCTTGGAATAAATTTAACCAAGGATATGAAAGACTTATACAATGAAAACTATAAAACGCTGATGAAAGAGATTAAAGAAGATCTAAATAAATGATAAGACTTCCTATGTATGTGAACTGGAAGACTTAATATTATTAAGACATCAATACCACTCAGAGCAATCTACAGATTCAAAGTAATCTTAATCAAAATACAACATCTTCTTTACAGAAACGGAAAAACCAATCCTCAATTTTGTATAGAATGGCAAGAGGCCCTGTATAGCTAAAGAAATTTTGAAGGACAAGAACAAAGTAGGAGGACTTACACGTTCTCATTTCAAAATACATTCTACAGCTACTGTAATCAAAACATCCTGGTACTGGTATAATAATGGACACATAGACCAATGGAATAGAATTGAGAATCCAGAAATAAACCCAGACATCTATGGTCAACTGATTTTTGACAAGGGCGCAATGTCCATACAATAGAGAAAGAAGAGCCTCTTCAATAAATAGTGTTGGGATAATTGGATTTCCACACACAGAAAAATGAAACAGGATACATGTCTCACACCATACACAAAAACAAACTCAAAATGGATTAAAGATCTAAACGTGAAAACCAAAACCATAAAATTCTAAGAAGAAAATGCAGGGGCAATGCTGTAATATCTAATACAATGCTGCTGGATTATATAATATAATAACACAAGAACAAACAGCAAAAGACAAAATAGATAAATGGGACCTCATAAAAATTAAAAACTTTAAAAGACTTTACAACAAAATTGAAAAGATAAGCTACTGACAAGTAGACAAAAAAAAGATAAATAACCTAATAAAAAATGGGCAAAGGACTTGAATAGACATTTCACCAAAGAGAATACTCAAATGGCCAACAAGCACATTTTAAAAAGCTCAACATCTTTATCCATCACAGAGATGCAAATCAAAACCACAATGAGGAGCCAACATGGCACTATAGACAGAAGCCCTACGCCATCCCTCCACAGCAAAGTCCCAAAAAACTAAGTAAAACATAGATAAACGTCAATCCTGGAACCCTAAGCATCAAATGAAGAGATAAAGAACTCAACCAAGCACCGAATGAAATAAGAAACTGACAGAGAACAGGGAGTGGGGAGAGTTATGAGAGGAGATCCCCATCATCTAAGTAGCAAAGGTCCACCATCTTGGATTATTGTCAGAGGAAGGCAGACAGGGAGTATGGGAAAGCAGATTCATGGAGCTTCCAGCAGGAGACAGAGCATCTGGTAACCAGCAAGACACACTTTCCCACCCCCTACCCTGCCTCCTCCTGCTGGACCTTCATCACTTCCCAGCTGGTCAATCCGTGGCTTCCCAGTGGGTCAATTCCCAGCTTCCCAGAGGGCCGATTCACTGCTTCCCGGTGGACCGATTGCCAGGGGGCTAGGACTGCGGCACTGTTGCTTCTGTGCCATGTGGATTCGCCCCACCTACACAGGCCAGCTTCTTCACTGCCATTTCTTTGTTACTGGTGTTGCTTCGTTGTTGGTTTTCAGCCACTTTTTTTCTTCCCTGCCTCTCACCTCCTCCCCCTCCTTTCTCTCAAACACCTAACTCCATGTGCCATCTTTGTTTCTTTTTGACAGGCTGTAAGGTGCTGCTCAGCTAGAGAACTGCTTCCCCGGTCCACGTAGCCATGCTGGTGGGATCCCTAGGGTGGTTTGTTTGTTTGCTTGCTTTCTCTTTTTTTCTTCTTTATTTTTCTGCATTTCTCAGTTTCTTGTCTCTTCACTCCAACAGCAAGTTCCCTCAGCACTTGTTTTGCTCCTGTTTCTCTCTCCTCTCTCTCTTCTTTTCCATACCCAACTTAGCTCCACACATCACTACCTCCCCCTCCCCCTCCCTATCTATACCATGTGTTGAACATTGCACTCCCGAGCAGCACAGGCACAACTTACTGGAATCTGCTCTGCACTGACCACTGGCTCACCTTGTTGGCCTCAGTATGTGCCACAAACAAGCAATTCCAGCCCCTCCCCTTCAGCTGGACCTGTCTTGCTGCACCATAGCTGAGTGACTAGCCCTGTCCATTGGTCAAGGAGGTGAAAAATATAGTGTCCACAGACAAGCAAACAACAAAGAATGCACAGCCCACCTGCTCAGACATAACCAAATAAAACAAAAAAAGCAGGACAAAACAAATAAATCTACAATCAATAAACAAAGAAAATAACTACTGAATGTCCCAAACATAGCAGACAATATCAATACATATTTTTTAAAAAGGACAGGATGGTTCCAGTAGGCATCCAAAATAAAACACCAGATGACCTTCCAGTAGAAGAAAAGGCACTAGAATTCAAATCTCTAATATTCAGAGCGATCCAAGAGTTGAAGCAAAAAGCAGACAAAAATGAGGAAAAATAGACAAATTCATGGAAAATACAAACAAAAAAATGGAAGAATTCAGGAAAATAATACAGGAACAAAATGCCAAAATAAATTCACAATAAAAAATCATACAAAAACAACAATCAGAAATCCAAAAGATAAACAACAAGACTTCAGAAAAGGACAGCGTCATATAAGTGCTGTCTTAGTTATCTAGTGCTGCTGTAACAGAAATACCACAAGAGGATGGCTCCAACAAAGAGAAGTTTTCCTCAAAATAAAGTAGGCTAAAAGTTCAAATTCAGTGTGTCAGCTCCAGGGAAAGGCTTTCTCTCTCTGTTGGCCTTCTCATCAATGTTCCCGGACTAGGAGTCTCTCCGTGCAGGGACCCCGGGCCCAAAGAACACGCTCTCCTCCCGGAACTGCTTTCTTGGTGGTGTGAGGTCCCCAATTCTCTGCTTGCTTCCCTTTCCTTTTTATCTCTTGAGAGATAAAAGGCGGTGCAGCCCACACCCCAGGGAAATTCCCTTTACATTGGATCAGGGATGTGACCTGGGTAAGGGTGGTGTTACAATCCCACCCTAATCCTCTTTAACATAAAATACAATCACAAAATGGAGGACAACCGCACAATACTGGGAATCATGGCCCAGACAAATCGATACACACATTTTTGGAGGGACATAATTCAATCCATGACAAGGGCTGAGTAACAGGTTTGAAATAACGGAAGACAGCATCAGCGAAATTCAAGACAAACACTTGGATACAACTTTGAGGAAAAATCAGAAAAAAAGAGCAAAAAAATGAAACTCTGAGAATTATGTGAGATACAATCAAAAGCAAAAATTTATGAGTGATCAGAGTTCCAAAACAGGGGGAGAAAACGGGAAACACAGAGAGGATTATTGAAGAATCATTGACAGAAAACTTCCCTAATATCATGAAAGATGAAAATGTGACCCTCCAAGAAGCTCAACGAACTCCATATAAGATAGACTCCAAAAGAAAATCACCAAGGCATAGCATAATCACACTCGCTAAAACCAAAGACAAAGAAAGAATCCTGAGAGCAGCTTGAGAGAAATGAAAAGTCATATACAGAGCGGAAACAATAAGACAGCTCTGATTACTCGGCAGAAACCATGCAGGCAAGAAAGCAATGGGATGACATATACAAAACCTTGAAAGAAAAGAAATGCCAACCAAGAATAATATACCCTGCAAAACTCGTGTTCAAATATGATGGTGAAATTAGGACATTTCTCGATAAATACAAATTAAGTGAATATGTAAAAACCAAACCAATCTTACAAGAATTATTAAAGAGAGTCCTTCAGTTTGAGAACAAACAACATCAGACAACAGCCTGAATCTAGGGCACAAGCTAGTACCAGCCAGATACCAACCTAGGAAATGAACTCTCAAGGACTATTCAAAACCTAAATATTTACAACGGGGAACCAGAGAGGTTAATCTTCAAATGACAGCAATATCAGAACAATAAAAGAGGGAATAAACGGCATAGGTATAGAACTTTCTAATGGAAAGGAAGGCAAAGTGATATCAAGTAATAATAGACTGGTTCAAACTTAGGAAGATAAGGGTAAATTTCAAGATAAACACAAAGAAAGTTAACCAAATTAATCATCAAAATAAAGAAGAAAAACATAAAGTCTCAGTAAAAACAAAATCTACAAAAACAAAAGAAATGGACAAAATCCACGAACAAAAGGAATTTAGCACAATTTAGCACAAGAACTAGATGGTGCCCAGCTACCACAATAACCGCCCTGACAGGGAACACAACAGAGAGTCCCTGACAGAGCAGGAGAAAAGTGGGGTGCAGAACTCAAATTCTAGTAAAAAGACCAGACTTAATAGTTTAATTGAGACTGAAGGAACCCTGGAAGACATGGCTCCCAGACTCTCTGTTAGCATAAAACTAAAACCATTCCTGAGGCCAGCTCTTCAGACAAAGACTGGGCTATGGGACATAGAATGATACTCGTGAAGAGTTTGCTTCTTAGTTCAAGTAGATACATGAGACTAAATGGGTAGCTCCTGTTCAGAGGCAAGATGAGAAGGCAGAGAGGGTCAGGAGCGGGTTGAATGGACATGGGAAATCTGGGGTGGAAAGGAAGACTGTACTGTCACAGTATAGGAAGAGCAACAAGGGTCACAAAACAATGTATATATAAATCTTTGTATGAGGGACTAACTTGAATGGTAAGCTTTCACTTAAAGCACAACAATACAAAAATAAAAGGAATTCAGCACAGGAGAGTAAGAGGAACAAAAAAACATCAGCCCCACAAAAAAGCACTACAAAATGACAGCACAATAAACTCATACTTATCAATAATTACACTGAACATAAAAGGCCTCAATGCACCCATAAAGAGACAGAGAGTGACAGAATGGATAAAAAAAAACAGGCTCCATCAATATGCTGTCTACAAGAGACACACCTTAGAAACAAAGACATAAATTTATTAAAAATAAAAAGATGGAAAATATATATCAAGCAAACAGCCACCAAAAAAGAACAGGAATGGCAATACTAATCTCAGATAAAATAGACTTTAAAACAATATCCATCATAAAAGACAAAGAAGGGCACTATATCATGATTAAAGGGACAATCCAGCATGAAGACATAACCATAATAAATATCTATGCACCCAATGACAGGCTTCCAAAATACATAAAACAAACTTTAACAGCACTGAAAAGAGAAATTGACAATACCACTATAATAGTAGGTGATTTCAACATACCACTCTCGGTAAAGGATAGAACATCTAGAAAGAAACTCAACAAAGATACAGAAGATCTAAAGGCCACGGTCAGCCAACTTGAACTCATAGACATATATAGAACACTCCACCCAACAGCTGCAAAGTACACATTCTTTTCTAATGTACATGCAACGTTCTCCAGAATAGACCACATATGAGGTCACAAAGCAACCCTCAATGAAATCGAAAACATTGAGATAATGCAAAGTATCTTCTCTGACCACAATGCCATCAAAGTAGAAATTAACAACAGGAAGAGCAAGGAAAAAAATCAATTACATGGAAACTAAATAACACCCTGCTTAAAAACCACTGGGTAATAGAAGAAACTAAAGATGGAATCAAAAATTTCCTAGAATCAAATGATAATGAAAACACATCATACAAAAACCTTTGGGACACAGCAAAGGCAGTGCTCAGAGGTCAATTTATAGCAATAGATGTGTGCATCAAAAAAGAAGAAAGGGACAAAATAAAAACATTAGCTACACAACTCAAACAAATAGAAAGAGAACAGCAAAAGAAGCCTACAGCCACCAGAAGAAAGGAAATAATAAAGATCACAGCAGAAATAAATGAAATAGAGAATAGAAAAACAATAGAAAGAATCAATGTCTTAGTCACCTAGTGCTGCGGTAACAGAAATACCACAAGTGGATGGCTTTAACAAAGAGAAGTGTATTCTCTCACAGTCCAGTAGGCTACAAGTCCAAATTTAATGTCAGCTCCAAGGGAATGCTTTCTCTGTTGGCTCTGGAGGAAGGTTCGTGTCATCAATCTCCCCTTGGTCTGGGAGCTTCTCTGCTCAGGAAGCTCAGGCCCAAAGGATGCACTCTGCTCCCAGCACTGCTTTCTTGGTAGTATGAGGTTGCCATGTCTCTCTGCTTGCTTCTCTCTTTTATATCTCAAAAGACACTGGCTTAAGACACTACCTAATCTTGTAGACCTCATCAATATAACTTCCACTAATCCATTTTAGTACATCATAGTGATAGCATTTACAAAACCTAGGGAAATCACATCAGATGATAAAATAGTACACAATCATACAATACTGAGAATCATGACCCAGCCAAGTAGACAGATATTTTTGGGGGACATAATTCAATCCATGACAATCAACAAAACCAAAAGTTGGTTCTTTGAAAGGATCGACAAACCACTAGTCAAACTGACAAAAGAAAAGCAGGAGAGGACACAAATAACCCAAATAAAAAATGAAATGGGGGCATTACAACAGACTCACAGAAATAAAAAGGATAATAACAGCATATTATGAAAAACTATACTCCAACAAATTTGAACATCTAGTGGAAATGGATAAATTTCTAGAAACACACTACTTACCGAAACCATCAAAAATTGATGCTGAAAATCTGAACAGACCCATAGCAAGAGAAGAGATTGAAAAGGTAATTTAAAAAAAAAAACTCCCAACAAAAAAAAGCCTCGGCCCAGACGCCTTCACTGGAGTATTCTACCAAAC
>NW_004444016.1:7973164-7977969 GCF_000243295.1 Trichechus manatus latirostris | reverse complement strand
AATAAAATACTTAGGAATAAATCTAACCAGGGATGTAAAAGACTTATACAAAGAAAACTACAAAACACTACTGCAAGAAACCAAAAGAGATCTACATAAATGGAAAAACATACCATGCTCATGGATAGGTAGATTCAACATTGTGAAAATGACAATTCTACCCAAAGCAATCTACAAATACAATGCAATCCCAATCCAAATAGCAACAACATTCTTTAAAGAGATGAAAAAATTAATCATTAACTTTATATGGAAAGGGAAGAGGCCCTGGATAAGTAAAGCATTATTGAAGAAGAACAAACTAAGAGGACTCACACTACCTGACCTCAGAACCTACTATACAGCTATGGCAGTCAAAACAGCCTGGTTCTGGTACGACAGTTAAATTGACTGGTGGAACAGAATCGAGAACCCAGATGTAAATCCATCCAATTACAGTCACCTGATCTTCGACAAGGGCCCAAAATCTGTCAAATGGGGGAAAAGATAGTCTTTTTAACAAATGGTGCTGGCAAAATTGGATGTCCATCTGCAAAAAAAATGAAACAGGACTCATACCTCACACCATATACAAAAACTAATTCAAAATGGATTAAAGAGCTAAATAGAAAACCAAAAACTATAAAGACATAGAAGAAAAAATAAGATCCATGGTAGAGATCCTAATACACGGCATTAACAGGAGGCAAAACATAAATAACAACATATAAACTTCAGAAGATAAGCTAGATAACTGGGATCTTCTAAAAATTAAACACTTATGCTCATCAGAAGAGTAAAAAGAGAACACACAGACTGGGAAAAAATTGTGGCTATTACAAATCAGGTAAAGATCTAATCTCTAAAATCTACAGGAAAATCCAACACCTCTACAAGAAAAAGACAAATAATCCAATTAAAAAATGGGCAAAGGAAATGAACAGACACTTCACCAAAGAAGACATTCAAGCAGCTAAAAGACACATAAGGAAATGCTTGCGATCACTAGCCATTAGAGTAATGCAAATAAAAACCTCAGATGAGATACCATCTCACCCCAGCATTACTGGCACAAATCAAAAAAACAGAAAATAAAAACGTTGGAGAGGCTGTGGGGAGACTGGAACTCTTACGCACTGCTGGTGGGAATGCAAAATGTTACAACTATTTTGGAGAACGATATGGCACTTTCTTAGAAAGCTATAAATAGAAATAATATATGATCCAGCGATCCCACTCCTAGGAATATAACCTAGACAAATAAGAGCCATCACACGAATAGACATATGCACACCCATGTTCACTGCAGCATTGTTCACAATAGCAAAAATATGGAAACAACTTAGATGCCTATCAACAGACAAATGGATAAACAAACTGTGGTACATACACACAATGGAATACTACGCAATGACAAAGAACAATGATGACTCTGCGAATCATCTCCCAACATGGATGAATCTGGAGGGCATTATGCTGAGTGAAATAAGTCAATCACAAAGGGACAACTATTGAATGAGACCACTACTATAAAAACTCATGAAAAGGTCTACACACAAAAAGAAACAATCTTTGATGGTTACAAAGGAGGGGAGGTGTGGAGGTGGAAAAACACTAAATAGAAAATAGATAAGTGGGTAAGACAGTATACAGTACTGGGGAAGCCAGCACAGCTTGTTCAGGATAAGGTCATGGGAGCTCCATGGACAAATCCAAACTCCGTTAGGGACTGAATTGCTGGGCTGAGGGCTGTGGGGACCATGATCTCAGGGAACATCTAGCTCAATTGGCATAACATAGTTTATAAGGAAAATGTTCTACATTCTACTTTGGCGAGTAGCGTCTGGGGTCTTAAAAGCCTGTGAGCGGCCATCTAAGATATTCCACTGTTCTCAACCCTTCAGGAGCAAGGGAAAATGAAGAAAACTAAAGGTACAAGGTAAAGATTAGTAAAGGACTAATAGACCACAACTACCATGGCCTCCATCAGACTGAGTCCAGTACAGCCTAGATGGTGCCTGGCTACCACCACTGACTGCTCTGACAGGGGTCACAACAGAGGTGCCCAGACAAAGCTGGAGAAAAATGTAGAACAAAATTCTAACTCAAAATACCAGACTTACTGGCCTAATAGAGACTGGAAAAATCCCGAGAGTATGGCCCCCGGACACACTTTTAGCTCAGTAATGAAGTCACTCCAGAGGTTCACCTTTCAGCCAAAGATTAGACAGACATATGGGACAAAACGAGACTAAAGGGGCACACCATCCCAGGGGCAAGGACTAGAAAGTAGGAGGGGACAGGAAAGCTGGTAATAGGGAACCCAAGGTCGGGAAGGGAGAGTACTGACATGTCATGGGGTTGTTAACCAACGTCATAAAACAATATATGTACTGTTTAATGAGAAACTAGTTTGTTCTGTAAACCTTCATCTAAAGTACAATTTTTTTTTAAAAAGATTAAATTACCACCACTGAAGATGTAAGAAAAAAACACAATAACATTTCACTTCACTCCCAATATTCATAACGTTTTCACCGGCCAGTTGAAATTGATCAAACATGCAAAAAGATGCATTGATAATTACCAGTGAATGGAATGTGAAAGATGGAAACTAGGAATAAGAACTGGTAGTTGGAAAATATGGCCTTGGTAATAGAAATGACACTGGAGATCGCATGACAGAACTTTGCAAGACCAACGACGAAATATCTTTTTTCAACAACATAAAAGGCTACTATACACATGGACCTCACCAGATGAAATACACAGAAATCAAATCGACTTCATCTGTGAAAACATATGATTGAGGAGCTCGGTATCATCAGTCAGAAAAGGGCCAGGGGCCAACTGCAGAAGAGACCATCAATTGCTCATATGGAAGTTCAAGCTGAAGCTGAAAAAAATTAAAACAAGTCTATGAGAGCCAAAGTACGACCTTGAGTATATCCCACCTGAATTTAGAGACCATCTGAAAAATAGATTTGACACACTGAATATTAATGACTGAAGAGCAGAGGAGTTGTAGAATGACATCAAGGACATCATACACGAAGAAAGCAAGAGGTCATTAAAAAGACAGGAAAGAAAAGAACAAAATGGATGTCAGAAGAGACTCTGAAACTTGCTCTTGAATGTAGAGTAGCTAAAGTAAAATGAAGAAATGATGAAAAAAAGAGCTGAACAGAATATTTCAAAAGGCAGCTCGAGGAGACAAAGTTAAGTATTATAATGAAATGTGCAAAGACCTAGAGTTAGAAAACTAAAAGAGAAGAACACACTCAGCATTTCTCAAGATGAAAGAACTGGAAAAAAATTCATGTCTCAAGTTGCATATTGAAGGATTCTATGGGTGAAATATGGAATGATCTAGGAAGCATCCAAAGAAGATGGAAGGAATACACAGAGTCACTCCACCAAAAACAACTGGTTGACATTCAACCATTTCAGGAGGTAGCATGTGATCAAGAACCGGTGGTATTCACGAAAAACAAGCCTCCAGGAATTGACAGTATACCAGTTGTGATGGTTAAGATTGTGTGTCAATTTGGCTGGGCTATGATTCTCAGTGTTTTGGCAGTTGCATATTGTTGTGATCACTTCCCTATTGAAATGTGATACGTGATCACCCCCATGATGGAATCTGCAGAGTAGTACTGGCGATAATGGAGCCTGTGGCAGCTCACCTCCCCCTCAGCCTTCATCTATCCACTCTCCTCTGCCTACTTCTTTCCTGCTCTCCTTGCCTGGGCTTTTACTTGTTCTAGATCCTGCAGCTGGCAGCTGTTAGTCTAACCTCCAGTTCTTGAGACTTGAGCTAGCAGCTTGCCTCCTATCTTGAGATTCATCTATCTTCACAGTCTGCTATAGCCCTGCTCTCCAGCCTGCCCATCTTGGGTTCACCAGCCACTGCGGATATGTGAATCAGCAGAAATTTGTAACAGCCCTGCTTTCCAGCCTGCCAGTCTTGGGTTTGTCAGCCCCTGTGGCTACGTGAATCAGAAGAATTCTCTTTCCTGCCTCAAAGACTTGGGACATTACCCAGGCTCTAAAAACCGCATGAGCCATTTCCTTGATATAAATCTCTCTCTCTCTCTCTCTCTCTCTCTCTATATATATATATAATGTACGGTTTACTGGTTTTGCTTCTCAAGAGAACCCAGCCTAAGACACCAGTTGAGACGTTTCAACAAATGGATACAACACTGGAAGCACTCACTCCTCTATGCCAAGAAATTTGGAAGACAGCTACCTGGCCAACCAGCTGGAAGAGATCCGTATTTGTGGAGTATTTCAAGGAGGGACCAAGATGGCGGAGTAGTCAGATGCTTCCGGTAGTCCCTCTTGCAACAAAGACCCCCAAAACAAGTGAATCGATTATATATGACAATCCAGGAGCCCTGAACATCAAAGACAAAGTTGAGGAATCAGACTGAGTGGCAGGGGGAGGAAGAGAGGGTCCGGAAGCAGCAAGGAGTTGCCAAACCCGACCTGGCGGGAGCCAGAGCACCTAAGGCTGGATCAGCTCTTGGTGCATGGTGAGGCAAGCAGCGGTGTTTGGGAGGCATTTTCCACATCAGAAGAAACCCAGCCGCAGAGAGTTTACTCGGGCATCCAGAATCAGTGAGAAGCAGGCCTCAATCGGCAAAACATAAGTACTTGCGTCTGGCCTACTGCACGGATCAAAAACACCCCCCTTAGGGAAAAACCTCTCTACCATTTACCTGCTCGATCCCTTCTCTGTACTGGGTCTGGGACAGCTTCAGCAATCACCGAGTCCCCTGGGCCAGAAGTAGGATCCATCACACACCCTGAGCCATTCTCCT
>NW_004444016.1:7950122-7968854 GCF_000243295.1 Trichechus manatus latirostris | reverse complement strand
CAAAAATCAGTTGGATTCCTCTACACCAATAAAGAGAACTTGCAAGAGGACAAAATCAATACCATTTTCAATAGCCCACAAGAAGATAAAATACTTAGGAATAAATCAAACCAGAGACGTAAAAGACCTATACAATGAAAACTACAAGATACTACTGCAAGAAACCTAAAGAGACCTGCATAAGTGGAAAAACATATCTTGTTCATGGATAGGGAGACTCAACATTGTGAAAATGTCAATTATACCCAAAGCGATCTACAGATACAATGCAATCCCGATCCAAATTCCAATGGCATTTTTTAATGAGATAGAGAAACATATCACCAAATTCATATGCAAAGGTAAGCGGCCCCAGATAAGTAAAGCATTACTGAAGAAGAAGAAGTGGGAAGCCTCACACTACCTGATTTTTAGAACCTACTATAACGCCATGGTAGTCAAAACAGCCTGGTGCTGGTACAACAGCAGATACATAGAACAGTGGAACAGAATTGAGAATCCAGACATAAATTCATCCACCTATGAGCAGCTGATATTTGACAAAGGCCCGAAGTCCGTTAATTGGGGAAAAGACAGTCTCTTTAACAAATGGTGCTGGCATAACTGGATATCCACCAGCAAAAAACTGAAACAAGACCGATACCTCACACCATGCACAAAAACTAACTCAAAATGGATCAAAGACTTAAATATAAAATCTAAAACGATAAAAAGCATGGAAGAAAAAATAGGGACAATGCTAGGGGCCCTAATACACAGCATAAACAGAATACAAACCGTAAGTAACAATGCACAAACACCAGAAGAGAAACTAGATAACTGGGAACTCCTAAAAATGAAACACTTGTGCTCATCAAAGGACTTCACCAAAAGACTAAAAAGACAACCCACAGACTGGGAAAAGAAATTGGCTATGACAAATCCAATCAGCTTCTAACCTCGAAAATCTACAAGCTACTGCAAAACCTCAACAACAAAAAGGCAAGTAACTCAATTAAAAAATGGGCAAAGGATATGAACAGGCAGTTCAAAGAAGACATTCAGACAGCTAATAGACACAAGAAGAAATGCTCAATATCATTAGCCATTAGAGAAATGCAAATCAAAACTACGATGAGATACCATCTCACCCCAACAAGGCTAGCATTAATCCAAAAAACACAAAATAATAAATGCTGTAGAGGTTGTGGTGAGACTGGCATACTTATACACTCTTGGTGGGAAGGTAAAAGGGTACAACCACTTTGGAAATCGATTTGGCACTTCCTTAAAAAGCTAGAAATAGAACTACCATACGGTCCAGCAATCCCACTCCTTGGAATATATCCTAGAAAAATAAGATCCATCACACGAATAGATATATGCACACCCATGTTCACTGCAGCACTGCTCATGGTAGCAAAAAGATGGAAACAACCTATGTGCCCATCAATGGACATATGGATAAACAAATTATGATATATTCACACAATGGAATTCTATGCAATAAAGAACAACAATGAATCTGGAAACATAACATGGAGGAATCTGGAAGGCATTATGCTGAGTGAACTTAGCCAGTCACAAAAGGACAAATATTGTATAATACCACTATTATAAGAACTCAAGAAAAGGTTTAAACACAGAAGAAAACATTCTTTGATGGTTACGATGGTGGGGTGGGAGGGAGAGGGTTATTCACTAACTACATAGTAGACAAGAATTATCTTAGGTGAAGGGAAGGACAACACACACTGCAGGGGAAGTCAGCATACCTGGACTAAACCAAAGCTAAGAAGTTTCCTGAATACAACCAAACACTTTGAGGGACAGAGTAGCAGAGGCGGGGGTCTGGGACCATACTTTCAGGGGACATCTAGGTCAACTGGCATAACAAAGTTTTTAAAGAAAATGTTCTGCATCCTACTTTGGTGAGTGGCTTCTGGGGTCTTAAAAGCTAGTGAGTGGCCATCTAAGATGCATTAATTGGTCCCAACCCACCTGGAGTAAAGGAGAATGAAGAACACCAAGGACACAAGGAAAGTATTAGCCCAAGAGACAGAAGGGGTCACATAAACCAGAGATTTCCTCAGCCTGAGACCAGAAGAACTAGATGGTGCCCGGCTACCACCAATGACCGCCCTGACAGGGAACACAACAGAGAGTCCCTGATGGAACAGGAGAAAGGTGGGGTGCAGAACTCAAATTCTAGTAAAAAGACCAGACTTACTGGTCTTACTGAGACCAGAGGAACCCCAGAAAGCATAGCCCCCGGACTCTCTGTCAAGCCAGGACTAAAACCATTCCCAAGGTCAACTCTTCAGACAAGGATTAGACTGGACTGTGGGACATAAAGTGATACTCGTGAAGATTATGCTTTTTATCTCGGGTAGATACATGAAACTAAATGGGCAGCTCCTGCCTGGAGGTGAGATGAGAAGGCAGAGAGTGTCAGGAGCTGGTTGAATGGACACGGAAAATCAGGGGTGGAAAGGAGAAGTGTGCTGTCACAGTATAGGGAGAGCCATTAGGGTCACATAGCAATGTATGTATAAATTTTTGTATGAGACTAACTTGAATTGTAAACTTTCACTTAAAGTACAACAATAAAACAAATCTTTGAACTAAGAAAACTATTCCCATGAGTTGTTTATTTCACTTATGTAGCATCAAAAGTTGTGGACTTTGGGGAGTAGGGGTTGCTGTTTTTGTTGTAATAGTATATATAAAATTCTATTTTCCATTTCACCCTTTCCCCTTCCTGTCCCCTCCCCCAAGTACAGTTTAGTGATATCAGCTACAAAAGTGAAGCTGCGTATTCATTACCCTCAGTTGATGCCAATTTTCCCACTACCATAGACAGAAATTCCGTACTTTTCAAAGAATGATTCCCCGTCTCCCTTCCACCGTAACCACTAGTAATCTTTTTATTGTCAATATTATTTCTGGTTTTTACTGTGCATGCACATACACAATGTATTTTAAAGATGGGCTTTACAAAATATATTTTATCACCTGATTTATTGTGAACATTTTCCCTTGTCTTCTACAACAGTTAAAATACTTGCATAAAAAGGAGAAAACTTAAATTAACCAGTGTTATTGGGAAAATTTAGATATAATTTTTCCCATTTGTTTTTATATAGTTACTTATTCTTGTCATTTCATGTAAGTGAGGCCATAAAACATTTGTCTTTTGTGATTGACTTATTTCACTCATCATAATGTCTTCAAGGTTCATCTATGTTGTAGCATGCATCAGGACTTCATTTTTCTTTAAGACTGAGTAGAATTCCATAGTATGTATGTACCATATTTTGTTTATCCATTCATCCGCTGAAGGGCACTTGGGTTGTTTTCATCTTTTTGCTATTGTGAATAGTGCTGCAATGAACATTGGCACATATATGTCTTTTCATGTCTCTACTTTTAGGTCCCTAGAAGTGGATCATATGGTAGCTCTACTTCCAACTTTTTGAGGAACTACCATACTGTTTCAGCCAAAGCAATCTTGAAGAATAAGAATGACGTAGGAGGACTCACACTTCCTTATTTCAAAACACGTTATAAAGCCACAGTAAGTAAAACAGCTTGGTACTGGAATACTGATAGATATATAGACCAATGTGGTTGTCATGAGGTGGAATCAACTCGAAGGCAACTAGCAACAACAATAACATAGACCAATGGAATAGAATTTTAGAGTCCAGAAGTAAACTCATACATATACAGTCAACTGATTTTTGACAAGGGTGCTAAGTCTATTAAATGGGGAGAGAAGACTGTCTTTAATAAATGGTGTTGGGAAAATTGGATTTGCACATGTAAAAATGAAGCAAGATCCATTCCTTACACCATATACAAAAACCAATTCAAAATGGGTCATGGACTTAAATGTGAGAACAAAACCCATAAAATTCATAGAAAAAAACATACGGGTATGCTGCATACCTTGTTGCTGTCATTCTTCATTCCCTGACCATATGGGGTATCATGGATCTAATCCCTGGTGTTTCGTGGCAAAAGTCATTATGAGTCAATTTATGGGCCAAGAATACTTAGTTCTGGTCCCTCCCAAAACTCCTGAGGAAGTCAGTAAATTACTAAAGAAATATACGACCCCTATCCAATGTGCCTGGACACTCCTCAGCACTGCTGCCTATCAGCATGCCAAAGAGCTGGTTCTCTGCTCTCATGGACTGGTGGCACTGCCTAAAGATAACCCCACAACCATTGCATCAGTGGAGGCTGACCCTAATGAAGTCCACTAGGACACCCTGTAGGGAAATACAGGCCACTGCCTATAAACAGGGTCACAAGGGACCACCAGGAATTTATCAGGTAAACACCTTAAGGAAAAAAATGGCTGGGGACAAACAAGAGATCAAAACCAGATTAAAATTTTACTGGGCTAAAAATACAGACTCTCAAATTAAAGGATTTTTATTGAAAAGGATAATGAAAAGGGAAGCCTCCTGCTCAAACAAGCTTCTCTGAAAAAGAAATGGTTAAAAAGCCCATACTTGGGAAAAGGTGGAGCCATAACAAAAACCCAAACCAGAAAAAAATATCTTAAAAGCCCAGGGGCAGAAGTTGATGGCTTCAATCAACATTCTTCTACCGTGGCACTCTGTTACTTATGGATCTGTTACAACAAGAAAAGCCTAATTCTCAAAGTTATAGGGGGAAATGTTCATGGTACCCCTGTGGCACAATGAAGAAATTAATTGAAACCCACCTTAAACCCAGGGTCCATAAACAATTAACCATTGCCATGGGGGAAGTCCCTAATCTTTACTATGCTGATTTGAGTCTCTCTAAAGAAAAAAATTATAAATATGAGCAGTACGATATCCAGTAACAATTTTTTTTAAAAAAGGAATCTGAATACAGAGGGAGAATATTTTATATATGTATATGTTATTAAATTGAAACAAATATTCATATTTTGATTCAATTGTAAATCCAAAATTTATTAAAATAATTTATACATCAAAAAGATAAAAGAGCACTGATTGGCTGTTGCACCTCCACAGCATAAGTTCTAAATTAACTTTAACAGCTGCTAAAATACAATTGTCAAAGCTTCATGGACTTAATACTTGGGCTCAAATTACAGTCATACTGTGGGATCTCACTAAGTTTAAATGTAGTACTCCCCTACAATCTTAGGGGAGTTACAAAATATGAAGCATAGAACAAATAAATATGCCTCATCTTAACCATCCAAATTATTGCCTTGCCTAAATTTCCTATAGTCATAGCACCTATTGCCTTAAAATATCCCATAGTAGGCATGAACTCTCTGACACGATGAGTAATAAACTAACATTAAGTTTTTGACACTTACAGGTTGGCTTGACAAAATGGGTCCTCCATGGTCCCCCAGTTAAAATAACTAATATGGCCCAACATAAGTTAAAAAAGGGCATTCAAACATTATGTAAGACCGAATTAGTGAATTGGTGATTAGTATCTCCATTGTTTCTACATTTAACAATAAATTTCTACCTATTATTAAACCTGGAAGGGATAAATGGCACCTCATGGTGGATTACTGAAACCTTAATACCCAATATTATTAAAATTACTGCCTCCATCCAATCAGCAACCAGTAAGTATTTTGCCATTTTAGATTTGGCTAATATGTTCTATTCAGTGCCTATACCTCTCAGCTGCAGTTTGCCTTCACTTCCCAAGGAACGTGATACAACTTTACCAGGCTACCCATGGAGAACCTCAGCAGCCTTGCCATTGCACACAATCTTTGAAGGCAAGATCTTAATTGCATCTACTTTTCTCCAGGAGCACAAGTATGACATTACATTTATGACGTCCTCCTCTAAGAAGATTTGTTTAACACACTGCGTGGTAAGGATCAGTATGAATTCAATCCCCAAAATGTGAAGATTGGCCCAGTCCTCACATTCCCAATTCTCCATCCACATTGCCAGCCTCCTTGTGGCACTCTCTCTCTCTCTCTCTCTCTGACCACAGCCACCCAGAGCTAGGTCAGAGCTCACAAGTTGAAAGGACACTGTCCTTCAGACTGCCAAATAGGCAGATGCCAGCTGCAAGTTTGGGGAATTCACATGACACCCTAAGCCTCTGACATGTGGCTACCAATTTGGGACCGGTTCCCCACTACATCTCTGGGATGCTAATTGCAAGCCTTAAAGTCCACATGACATCCTTAATTTCTGACCTGCTGGCTCCTACTACCCTTTTGGGTTTGATAATTCACTAGAATGGCTCACAGAACTCATGCAGAGTATGACTACAGATTTATTATAGCCAAAAAGGATACAAATAAAGAAGTCAATAAGATGAGGTCTAGGAGGGTTATCAATTTGGGCTTCCATGTCCCAAGGGGAGTGCTACCCTGTCAAGAACAGATATTATCACCAATCAGGAAGCTGAGCCTCCATGTTCAGGGCTTGTATCAACCAATCCTGCATTGATAAGCTAACTCATGCCTCCTGAGGCTAGTTGATATCAGCCCCCTAATTGAATCTTTTCTGGTCTGGCCAGCACCAACTCATCACAAATTCTCATGTGTGACCTGGAAGTCCAAGACCAAGGCACCCCAGTTACTCCAAGGGTTATTTATCTGGAGCCAAGGGCAAAGGCTTCCTTACTTAGGGTATAACTAGGTCCTTTACCCCACATACACTAGTTAAGGACATACAAATCCAACATCTTTTAGTCATTTTGGGGGTCTGAAGGTAATTTATTCCTCATTTACACACTTTACTTAATCTCACTGAAATGGAGTCCCTCCAGCAAAAGGCCCTAAAACCTGTCCAAATTTAAATCAACACTCCAATTATTGTCCTCAGAGACTCCTTCACTGAAGAGCTTAGTAACCTATGATGGCCATAAGTCACCAATGGGTTTCTAGTGCAAAAAACTTCCTTCTCGGCCCCATGCTATGCATCATTAGAACAACTGCTTAACACATACTGAGCTCTCTTGGAATTAGAGTTTCTCACAGACTTTGAACCTGTGACCCACCTTACCATTATGCCTTCAATCATGGAAGCAACACCCCACAATCTCGGCATGGACACTGAGGCCTCCTTGATACAGGATTGAGCAAAATCTGGGCTCTCTGGCATATTCCAAATGCAAGAGGGAGTGGCCTCCCCTGTCCTCAGTCCATTGCCAGATGGCATGGTGCTGCAGGAGGCCACCCTATGCCCCTGAGCCTGCAGAATTATTCAAAATGCCCACTCCCCAAGCTCAAGAAACAGATAACCCCACTCTACTTTCCATACATAAGCCCTCTCCTACAATTCCAACTTATTGTTACCTTGTCTCTGCATGCAATCGTCTCTATGGCCATGTCAAGGCATGCTGTGGTTTTCCTCCCTAGGACCTGTGAATAATATTTGTTTTCTGGCCTTCCTGCATGAGTCTCACTTCCTCGTTCTGCATCTTTCAGACCATCCGAGACATCCACAGACCCCTTTTGGTCAAATTCAAACACCTGCTATTGTTTTGTGGATATAATATCAGGCTGAATCTCTCTGAGGATACTACTTAAAACTTTATTTTTACAGTCTACTTCAGTTTCTTATCTATAGTTTCTCCAGCAACAATTTTTGTGTTTTTTCATCTTAAGTAATTTTTCATAATACTTAAATGTCTGACATGTCATTATTGACCATTTATATGTAAAAATTATGCAGTGTAATAGTTCTATATAATCAGCTCCATATGTGGGCCAGATAGGCCCCTTGGTCTTTCCCTACATCAGTAGAACCATTGGCCCAGAGGGAATTGTAAACATCACATAAATCCTTAAGCTTGTATTGGGTTAAACACATAGGATGTGTAAACTGATGTATAGTTTAACTATTAATGGACCATATATAAGAATGCCTTTGGGTAATTTAAGAAATTCTCTGAAAAGCATTTTATTTGGCAAGACTATTTACATACAATGTTTCTCATAAATTCACTAGAGTGGTTTCACAGAAAATAAATTCAAGTTGTCTAATGAGGGAGCCAAGAGTCACAGTTACAGTTAGGTGATGGGGACAGTTGGAGAGGTTTTCAAAATCCCTACTGCCTAAGTAGTTTTGTGAGTATGAGGGAAAGGAGTCAAAATAGGGCATGGATTTAAACTCCCTGAGGGACTGAATTGTTGGGCAGAGGGCTGTGGGGACCATGGTCTCGGGGAACATCTAGCTCAACTGGCATAACACAATTTATAAAGAAAATGTTCTATGTTCTACCTTGAGGAGTAGCGTCTGGGGTCTTAAAAGCCTGTGAGCAGCCAAGTAAGATACTCCACTGGTCTCACTCCTTCAGGAGCAAGGGATAATGAAAACAAGACACAAGGCAAAGATTAGTCCAATGGACCACAACTACCACGGCCTCCACCAGGCTGAACCTAGTACAACTAGATGGTGCCTGGCTACTACCACTGACTGCTCTGACCGGGATCACAACAGACAGTCCCAGACAGAGCTGGTGAAAAATGTAGAACAAAACTCTAATTTACAAAAAAAAAAAAAGACCAGACTTACTGGCCTGACAAAGACTGGAGAAACCCCGAGAGTATGGCCTCTGGACACACTTTTAGCTCAGTGGTGAAGTAAGTCCCGAAGTTCACTGTTCCGCCAGGGAATGGACAGCCCCATAAAACAAAACAGGACTAATGAGGCACAGAAGTCCAGGGACAAGGACTAGAAGGCAGGGGGGGACAGGAAAGCTGGTAATAGGGAACCAAAGGTTGAGAAGGGACAGTGTTGACATGTCGTGGGGTTGTTAACCATTGTCATAAAACAATGTGTACTAACTGTTTGATGAGAAACTATTTGTTCTGTAAACCTTCATCTAAAGTACAATTTTAAAAAATAAAAAAATGGATGGATTTATAGTTCAGAGAATAGCATCAAGGTATATCAGGAAGGTGTGTTGTTTTCTTTCTATTGCAAACATTGTTCTCTGATCTTAACATATTAGAAAGTGGGTGATCTAGTTTTCCTTGAAGCCATTCATAATTCCTCAGAAAGAGAAAAAATTAGTTTATTTTACTTCTTAGCTAGACAAAGTTATTGTTATTATTATTATTATTATTATTATTATTATTATTAAAGTTATTTCCTGGGTCTTTCCAACCAAGTTTTTGTATCTCTTGGCCACATCATAAGGTAGACTAATTGGTAAATGTCAGGGAGGTGCACTTTGACTGTACTAAGGACAAGTATGGATTCTTCCATAAAATTTTCTCTTTCCGTTTTGGGGTTTGGGAAGGCCAAACAATGGCACCAATATATAAACATGACTTCATGTTGGTGTCTTTCCCACATGGGAGTACCAAATTAAGAGACATTGAGGTAGTTCTATGGTTAAAGGGAAGGGTGGTGGTGAAGGTAAGAATTGAAAGTTGAACAAGGTCCTGAGGGTATAAAAGGAGTAAGGGAAGAGTAAAAGAGATAGGGAAAGGAATGGTACAGGTTTTTGCTGGACCCACAAGTGAGGAAATATTAAGTTTGTCATATTTTTAATTTGCTTTAGCTAGGGAATTATTTAGTGAGGCAATTTTAGAGCCTAAATTCCATTGGAATCCTTTTTATGCCAATTAAAGAAAGCATGCATACCATTAGGAAGTAGAATTCTTATTTTGCTTTTGTTCTAAGGTGCATCTCAAATGAACAATTTAGTCTATATTAAATGTTCTTTCATGTGGTCACTGTAATTTCAAATTGCACCTCAAAAATTTGTGCCTGTTAGAGAGATACAAGCTTGGGCCATACTTTATTCTAAATATTCTAATATTCCGCAGAGGCATGAAAAATGAAGGTTTTATTAGGTTAATTTAAATATATTATTACTCCTTTTCTGTTGAAGAAGAGTAAACATTTCCTAAAATCCTTCCAATATTTTTATATTTATTCTCACCAGAATAAATTATTTGATGAAAACTAAGATGTCTAACATGAATAAATGTCTTCCACATACCTCACATTCATAAAATTTCTACCATGTATGAATTCTGAGGTTGAGTAATTTGATAAACACTACTTAAGATCTTTCCACTTTTTTATTTTTATAGAGCTTTTCATGAGTATGAATTCTCTTTTTTATTAGGCTGTCTTCTTTTACTAAAGACTTTCTCACATTCCTTACATTTATAATGATTCACACCAGTATAAATTCTCTGTTACGTAGAAGGTATAAATTATATCTAAAAGCCTTCCCACATTCCTTACTTTCAAAGAGCTTCTTACCAGTATGAATATTCTTATCTCAAGTAAGTTGTCTATACACACCAAATGCTTTCCCTCTTTTCTTGCATTCCTAAAGTTTATCACTAGTTTGAATTTTCTAATATGGACTCAATTCAGTCTAAAGACCTTCCCACATTCAATTAAATTAAATCCAACTTTATCATATTTATAGATTTTCTTGCTAGTATGAATTCTCTGATGTTGACTAAATTGTCCATAATTAAGCCTTCCTCACATTCCTTACATTCATAGTTTCTCACCAGTATTATGTAAAGTGCAGTAATGACTGAATTATGTCTGAACATTTTCCCACATATCATACATTCATATAATTTCTCTTTTGTATGAATTATCTGATGTTGAGCAATTTGTTCACACACAGTAAAGACTTTCCCCTATTCCTTACAATTATAGTTTATCACCAGTATGAATTCTCTAGAGTGCAGAAGGACTCAATTAGGGCTAAAGATCTTCTCACATTTCTTCCATTCATATAATTTGTCACCTGTATGAGTTCTCTGATGTTGAATAAGTTACCCACAGACAATAAAAGCTTTCCTGCATTTCCTATAGCCCTAAAATTTATCATCAGTATGAGTTCTCTAACTCATATTGAGGACTCAAATTTAAAGACCTTCTCATATTCATTATATTCATAGTTTTTTGCTACTATGACTTCTCTACTGTTGACTAAATTCTCCACAAAAAGTAAGGCTTCATTATATTCATAGTTTCTCACCAGTATGAATTCTCCAATATGCAGTAATGACTGGATTATCTCTGAACATCTTCCTACACATATTACATTCATAAATTTCTTACTTGGTGAATTCTCAGATGTTGAGCAATTTGTGTCACCAACAGTAAAAACTTTCCCCTGTTCCTTACATTTATAAAGTTTATTATCAGTATGAATTCTCTGGAACACACAAAGGACTCAATTAGGGCAAAATATCTCATATGTTTTCCATTCACACAATTTCTCACCTGTATGAATTCTCTGATGTTGAGTAAATTGACCACATGCAATAAAATCTTTCCTGCATTCCTTACATTCCCAAAGTTTGTCATTAGCATGAATTCTCTAAAGTGTAGTAAGGACTCAATTAAATCTAAAGACCTCACATTCAATATATTCGTAGGTTTTCTTGTCAGTATGGATTATCTGATGTTGACTAAAGTGCCCACAAACAATAAAGGGTTTTCCACATTCCTTACTTTCATAAAGTTCCACATCAATATGAGTTCTCTAATGTGCAGGGTTGACTGAATTATGTCTACACATCTTTCCATATATCTTACATTCGTACAATTTCTCAGCTGTATGAATTGTTTGATTTTTAGTAAGTTTTCCAAATACAATAAATGCTGTCCTACATTCTTATATTCATAACGTTTATCACCAGTATGAATTCTCTGATTTGCAGAAAGAATGCAATTAGGTCTAAAAACCATCCCACATTCCTCATATTCATACTATTTATCACCAATATGAATGAATTCTCTGATATTGACTAAATTGTCTACACAAATAAGAGCTTTTCAACAAGCTTAACACTTATATAGTTTCTCACCAGTATGAGTTCTCTAATGCCAAGTAAGTTGGTATCCACTACTAAAGGTTATCCCACATTCTTTATGATTATAGCATTTATAATCAGAATAAATCCTCTCTCAATTTTAAAAGGTATTGAGCTATAATATTTCTTACTGTCTTAGTTTCCTAGGGCTATCATAACAAGATAACACAAAGTGGTTAATTTTACAAAACAAAAATGTTTCTTTCTCACAGTTCTGGAAACTAGAAGTCTTAATCAGGGTATCCACCACCACCACTCATTGCCATCGAGTCGACTCCGACTCATAGTGACCCTATAGGACAGAGTGGAACTGCCTCATTGAGTTTCCAAGGAGCGGCTGGTGGATTCAAACTGCCGACCTTTTGGTTAGCAGCCTAAATGTTAATCACTGTGCCACCAGGACTCAATCAGGGTGTCAGCCATGTCAGTTCTTCTGAGGGTTTTGAGAGAACTGTTCTGTGCCCCTCTCCTAGCTTCTGGTGGCTGCTGGCAATCCTTGGCATTCCATTCCTTGTAGATGGAGCCTCTCATGGTATATTACCCTTGTGTGTCACTCTGTTTCTGTGTCTGTCCTTGTCTTAGTCATCTAGTGCTGCTATAACAGGTATACCACAAGTGGATGGCTTCAACAAAGAGAAATTTATTCTCTCACAGTCTAGTAGGCAACAAGTCCAAATTCAGGGCATCAGCTCCAGGGAAAGGCTTTCTCTTTAGGCTCTGGAGGAAGGTCTGTGTCATCAATCTTCCCTTGGTCTGGGAGCGTCTCAGCACAGGAACCTCAGGTCCAAAGGACGTGCTCTGCTCCAGGCGCTGCTTTCTTTGTGGTATGAGGTCCCCTGTGTCTCTGCTCGCTTCTCTCTTTTATATCTCCAAAGAGACTTGCTTAAAACACTAAATAATCTTGTAGACTTAATCAGTATAACTGCCGCTAATCCGTTTTATTACATCATAGTGATAGAGTTGACAACACATAAGGAAATCACATTAGACTAGAAAATGGTACACAATCACACAACACTGGGAATCATGACCCAGACACAGACATTCTGGGGGGACACAATCCATGACAGTCCTCCTTTTTTTATAATACTAGTCATAGGATCAGGACCCACCCTACTCCAGTATAATGTTAACTGATAACACCTACAAAGAAAAACCCCAAACAGGGTCATATGCACAGGTACTGCAAATAGGAACTCAACATGTCTTTTAGGGGAATACAATTCAATCCACACCACTCCACCCTCTCATCCTCCATAATTTATGACATTCCTACATGTAAAATAAATTCACCCAATCCCAGTATCCCCAGAAGTCTTAATCAATTCCAGCATCAACTCTAAGTCCAAAATTTCACCTTCTGGATCATCTAAATCAGGTATAGGGTAATACTTTGAGTATGGCCCATTCTGGGGAAAAATTCCTCTCCATCTGTGGTGTGGACCTGTAAAACCTATAATACAAGGTATCTGATTCCAAAATACAATGGTGATACAACCATATAGTATACATTCTCATTCCAAAAGGAAGAAATTGGAGGGAAAGTAGGGATTGTGGATACCAAGAAAGGCACATCTGAACGATAGCCCCTCCCTCTAGATTTTGGATTCTGGTCCCTCTGCCCTGGGTATCAGACCTATTTTTCAGGCCCACTGGGATGTCAACTGTATCCATTCTACTTTCAGTAGCAGCCCCATTCCCCCAGCCCCCCAGAGTGGTGGCACTAACCCGTGGAAGTGAGGTGGTGGACCCACACTTTGGAACCTAGGTGGTGGTCGCGTTTTTTGAAAGCTAGGTGATAGCCTGTCATGGTTTGCATTATGTCCCCCCAAAAATGTGTGTAGCAATTTGACTAGGCCATGATTCCTGGTACTGTTGATTTTCCTGTATGTTGTAAACCTGCCTCTATGATGTTAATGAGGGAGGATTGGTGGCAGTTGTGTTAGTAAGGCAGGATCTGATCTACAAGACTGGACTGAGGCAATCTCTTGAGATATAAAAGACAGAAGTGAGCAGTGAGACAGGGGGACCTCATACCACCAAGAAAGCAGTGCCAGGAGCAGAGCGCATATTTGGACCGGGGTCCCTGAGCTGAGAAGCTCCTAGTCCAGGGGAACACTGATAAGGCTGACAGAGAGAGAAAGACTTCCCCTGGAGCTGACGCCCTGAATTTGGACTTTTAGCCTACTTTGACTGTGAGGAAATAAACTTCTCTTCGTTAAAACCATCCACTTGTGGTATTTCTGTTATGGCAGCACTAGATGACCAAGACATAGCCCATTCTCTAAAACTGAGGAAGTGTCATCCCAGCCCCCTAGACCTATGCGAAAAGTCCAGCTGCTCTATGAACTACTCTCAGGATTTACTTTTCCTTTTCTTGGAGGACAACAGATGTTTTCAGTCACATAGCTCCATCATCCCATTTTCTGCATGTAGAATTCCAGGAATCATACAACTTTCCTTCATTTCATGCCATCTTTGTCCCTTTTAAGTCTAAGCTTCCGTCTAAGCTGAATTCTCAGCCTATCCATAAGTCGCATACCTAAAATATTTACCAAACAGTTTATAAGCCATATCCTTGGTGTACTCTGCAGAGACTGTTTTCTTAATTTTCACAATATGGAAAAGGCTAAGAATTCTCCAGATCTTCAATTTTGGTTTCTATTGCAGTTCATTTCTTAATTTATTAATTTCCTCCCGCATTTTACTATGAGCATCAAGGAGAAACTAGGCTGCACCTTGAAGATTTTGCTTAAAAACTCCTTAGCCAAATAAATATACAAGTTCATCATTTTCAGGTTCTACTTTTCACTAAAAATTAGAACATAATTCAGACAAGTTCTTTTCCACTTTGTAACAAGGATTACCTTTCCTCCAATGTCCAACAACATGTTCATCATTTCTTTTTGAGGCTTCACCAGAAGCACATTTAATGTCCACATTTCTAGCAACATTCTGTTTGTGATGATAGACGCTGTCTCTACAGCTCTCCATATTTCCTTCTGAGCCCTCATAGAATTGCTTTTAATGTTCATAATTCTACAGTCTTTTCAAGGCAATCTAAGCTTTTACTGTCAATCACCTCAAAACTCTTCTATCCTCTACCCATTATCTAATTCTAAAACCACTTCCACATGTTTAGGTATCTACTAGAGCAGCACCCTCATCCTCTGGTACCAAATTCTGTCTTTGTTTCTTAGGGCTGCCATAGCAAGATACAACATAGGGGTGACTTTAAAGAAAGAAAATTATTTTCTCACAGTTCTGGAGGCTAGAAGCCTAAATCAGTATCATCCATGTCGATTTCTTCTGAGGGCTTTGAGAGAGGAACTGTTCCATGTCTTTCTCCTAGTTTCTGGTGGCTGCCAGCAATCCTTGGCATTCCTTTGCTTGTAGACAGATCCTCACATAGTGTCTTCCCCCCGTGTGTGACTATGTCTGTATCTGTTCTCTTTTTATAAGACACTAGTCATATAGGACTAGGACTCAGCCTACTCCAGTATGACTTTGTTAAATGAACTAATAATCTGCAAAGAAAAATTCTACTTCCCCAAACAAAGCCAAATTCACAGGCACAGGGGTTAGGAATTTAACTTTTCTTTTTTGGGAACACAATTCAATCCATAATATTTAACATAGAGTTTCCCTCTGTTATGAATTGCTTGATGTAAAGTAACAGAATATCTAAAATGGTCATTATTTTAGATATTTTTAGTAGAATATTGTTTTATACATTATGATATGTTCCTCAAACATGCTTTTATATTTTCCGTCATTTCTAAAAACAGATGCCTCAAGGTCAAGTGTTTTATTTCTTTATCTGATTCCCTAATTCCTGGTTCATATATTCAGTGTTCATTTTCCAGAATTCTGGGTCCAAATGCTGTTGTGATAATAAAAGAGACTGCAGAACTAAACTGGTATATCTCTAATGGCAGCCTCAGAGTAAACAGTTTTATTAGCAAGCTAGTTTTGTGAAGCTTATTACTAAACCCTTCAAATTATTATTTAAGAATATAATTTCCTGTATGAATCTCCTCTCATTTAAAAATAGTTGCAATGATTTGATTCTGACACTGAACATGAACCAGATTGACATTGTAATAAAATAATGTAGAAAAGCATCCCAATAAAGGTCAGTACGTATTTCTGATTTTAAAAAATCTTAGGAAATTTCATTAACTTGGTAAAGGTTACATACAAAAAAGCCTACAGCAGAAATTACAGTTGATGGTGAAATTTTAGATACATCATCTTTAAAGTTGAGAATAAGATAAAAATGTCCATTTGGAAGAATATGTCCTTATTTTTAGGAGATAGGTACATGCCAAGTGTTTCAGGAGGAAGAGTCATGATGTCTTCAACTTACTGTCAAATTACGCATGCGCACACACATAGTCACATTCTCTCTCTATTTCTATATATCTATTTAAATACATTGCATTCATGCACATAGAATGTTTATTTGCATAATCTTCTCTGTACTTTAAAAATGTTTTATATTTTACTTCATTGAGTTTTCTGTATTTTTAATTAATTCCTAGATGCTCTATAGCTTTTTAGGTATTGTGAATGTTCTGTTATTTTTTGCCTACATTGTCTACTTGATTATTGATCATGTACTGAAATACTACTAATATTTTCAGAGTTGATTTGGATTACAGCAACCTTGCTGATCTTTCTTATTATTCTTAGGAGTTTATCTGTTGTTTATATTGGTTTTTCTAGGTAGATTATTACATAATTAGCAAATAATGATTGTTTTATCTCTTCCTTTATATATATGTATATATATATATGTTTTTCCTTAATGCACAGTGTATTAGTTATCCAGTGCTGCTATAACAGAAACACCAATAGTGGATGGCTTTAACAAACAGAAATTTATCCTGTCACAGTTTAGGAGGCGAGAAGTCCAAATTCACGGTGCCAGCTTCAGGGAAGGCTTTCTCTCTCTGTCATCTCTGAGGGAAGGTCATTGTCATAAATATTCCCCTGGGTCTAGTTCTCAGGGCAGGCACTCTGGGTCCAAATGACATGATCTGCTTCTAGATCTTCTTTCTCGGTGGTAGGAGGGCCCCCTCCTCTCTGCTCATTTCTCTCTTTTATATCTCAAAAGAGATTGACTCAAGATAAGCCTAATCTTGTAGATTGTGTCCTGCCTCATTAACATGACTGCCTCTAATCCTGCTTCATTAACATCATAGAGGTTAAGATTTACAACATTTAGGATAATTACATCAGATCACAAAATAGAGGACAACCACACAGTACTGGGAATCATGGCCTAGCCAAGTTGACACACATTTTCGGGGGACACAATTCAATCTATAACACATGGGGACCAGTACCTCCAGCACCATGGTAAACACTAGAGAAAATATAGGCAAAAAAAAAGTGGTTTTCTGGGGGAAAGCATCCCAGACAGAGAAACAAGCAAGATAAAAAGGCTTAAGAAATAAGTTTGGTCTGTTCAAGGAACAGCAGAAAGGTTGGTATGGCTGGAGTACAGAGAGGTTGGTCAGGAGAGCAGTAGAAAAGGAAGCCAGAGTGATAATGGGATATGGTCACTGTAAGGCTTTGCTATATATACTCTGAATGAAATAGGAAGCTAGAGCTGCTCTTTTCAGTATAGGAGTGACGTGATGTGTCTAAAGAATCATTTTGGCTGCCATGTTGAAAATATAATGTTGAGAGGAATGTTAAAAGCAGGAATATATAGTAGAAAGCTATTTCAGTAATCCAAACAAGAGATTATGATGACTTTGACCAGGGTAGCAACAAAGGAGAAAATAAAGTAGTCAGATTCTGAATATTTCTTAAACTGTTGAAAAATTTCAAACCTAGGAAAACTTGAAAGCATAGCATAATAAATATTCATATACTCCTCACTTAGGTGCACCAGTTGTTAACATTTTGCCAGATTCAATAGATAGACAAACTGACAGATAGATGTAAATAGATATGTAGGATAAAATAGAGAGAGAATGTGACAATATGTGTGTATGTACATTGTCAGTGATAGTATAATATCCATATGCCTACAAGGAAGACCATTTAATACGACTATTATTCAAATTTACAAACCAACCACTAAGGCCAAAGATGAAGAGACCGAAGTTTTTACCAACTTCTGCAATCTGAAATTGATCAAACACGCAATCAGGATGCATTGATAATTACTGGTGATTGGAATGTGAAAGTTGGAACAAAGAAGAGGGATTGTAGTTGGAAAATATGGCCTTGGTGATAGAAATGATGCCTGAGATCGTACGATAGAATTTTTCAAGACCAACCACTTCTTCATTGCAAATACATAAAAGGCGACTATACACATGGACCTCACCAGATGGAATACACAGGAATCAAATCGACTACATCTGTGGAAGGAGATGATGGAAAAGCTCAATACCATCAGTAAGAAAAAGGCCAGGGGCTGACTGCATAACAGACTATCAATTGTTCATATGCAAGTTCGAGTTGAAGCAGAAGAAAACTATAACAAGTCCACGAGAGCCAAAGTACAACCTTGAGTATATCCCACCTGAATTTAGAGATCATCTCAAGAATAGATTTGACACTAATGACTGAAGAGCAGATGAGTTGTGGAATGACATCAAGGACATCAGAATGAAGAAATCAAGAGGTCATTAAAAAGACAGGAAAGAAAAAGACCAAAATGGATGTCAGAAGAAACTCTGAACCTTGCTCTTGAATGTTGAGTAGCTAAAGCGAGAGGAAGAAATGATGAAGTAAAAGAGCTGAACAGAAGATTTCAAAGGGCTGCTCAAGAAGAGAAAGGAAAGTATTATCATGACATGTGCAAAGACCTGGAGTTATTGTCTGGGGTCTTAAAAGCCTGTGAGCGGCCATCTAAGATACTCCACTGGTCTCATCTCTTCGGGAGCAAGTGAGAATGAAGAGAACAGGAT
>NW_004444016.1:7944817-7949408 GCF_000243295.1 Trichechus manatus latirostris | reverse complement strand
AAGGATTCTATGGGGAAAATATTAAATGATGCAGGAAGCATCAAAAGAAGATGGAAGGAACACACAGAGTCACTATACCAAAAAGAATTGGTCGATTTTCAACCATTTCAAGAGGTAGCATATAATCAGGAACCGATGGTACTGAAAGAAGAGATCCAACCTGCACTTCAGGCATTGGCGAAAAACAAGTCTCCGGAACTAATGAAATACCAACTGAGGTGTTTCAACAAACGTGTGCAGCACTGTACGTGCTCACTCATCTATGCCAAGAAATTTAGAAGACAGTTACCTGGCCAACTAACTGGAAGAGATTTATATTTATGCCTATTCTCAAGAAAGATGATCCAACTGAATGCAGATATTATCGAATTAATTAATAATATCACATGCAAGTAGAATTTTGCTGAAGATCATTAAAAAACAGTTTCAGCAGTACATCAACAGGGAACTGCCAGAAATTCAAGCCGGATTCAGAAGAGGACATGGAAACAGGGTTATCATTGTTGATGTCAGATGGATCTTGGCGGAAAGCAGAGTGTCTTGGTCGTCTAGTGCTGCTCTAACAGAAATGCCACAAGTGGATGGCTTTAACACACAGAAGTTTATTTCCTCACAGTAAAGTAGGCTAAAAGTCCAAATTCAGGGCATCAGCTCCAGGGGAAGGCTTTCTCTCTGTGTTGGCTCTGGAGGAAAGTCCTCGTCATAAATCTTCCCCTGGACTAGAACCTCGGGTCCAAAGGACGCGCTGTGCTCCTGGCACTGCTTTCTTGGTGATACGAGGTCCCCGTCTCACTTCTCGCTTCTCCCTTTTATATCTCAAGAGATTGCCTCCAGACACAATCCAGTCTTGTAGATTGAGTCCTGCCTCACTAACACAACTGCCACCCATCCTCATTCATTTACATTATAGAGGTAGGATTTACAACACACAGGAAAATCACACAATACCATGAATCATGGCCCAGCCAAATTGATACACACATTTTTGGAAGGACATAATTCAATCTACGACATAGAGAATTCTAGAAAGATGTTTACCTGTGTTTTATTGACTATGCAAAGTCATTTGACTGTGTGGATCATAACAAATTAAGGATAACATTGGGAAGAATGGGAATTCCAGAACATTTAATTGTGCTCATGAGGAACCTGTACATGGATCAAGAGGCAGTCAAACAGAACGAGGGGATACTATGTGGTTTAAAGTCAGGAAAGGTGTGCACCGGAGTTGTGTCCTTTCACCATACTTACTCAATTTGTATGCTGAGCAAATAATCATAGAAGCTAGACTATATGAAGAAGAACATGGGGTCAGGATTGGAGGAAGACTCATGAACATCCTGTATTATGCAGATGACATAACCTTGTTTGCTGAAAGTGAAGAGGACTTGAAACACTTACTGATGAAAATCAAAGAATGCAGCCTTCAGTATGGATTACACCTCAACATAAAGAAAACAAAAATCCTTACAACTGGACCAATAAGCAACATCACACTAAACAGAGAAAAGACTGAAGTTGTCAAGGATTTCATTTTACTTGGATCCACAATCAACACCCATGGAAGCAGCAGTCAAGAAATCAAAAGACACATTGCATTGGGCATATGTGCTGCAAAAGACCTCTTTAAAGTGTTAAAAAACAAAGATGTCACCTTGAGGACTAAGGTGTGCTGGTTCAAGCCATAGTGTTTTCAATAGCCTCATATGCATGAGAAAGCTGGACAATGAATAAGGAAGACCGAAGAAGAATTGATGCCTTTGAATTATGGTGTTGGCAAAGAATATTGAATATAACATCGACTGCCAAAAGAAGGAACAAATCTGTCTTGGAAGAAGTACACCCAGAACACTCCTTAGAAGCAAGGATAGTGATACTACGTCTCACAAACTTTGGACATGTTATCAGGAGATATCAGTCCCTGGAGAAGGGCATCATGCTTGGTAAAGTCGAGGGTCGTCAAAAAACAGGAAGACTCCACGAGATGGGTAGACACAGTGGCTGTAAGAATGGGCTAAAGCATAACAACAATTGTGAGGATGGTGCAGGATACGGCAGTGTTTCTTTCTGTTGTACATAGGGTGGGAACCGACTTGGTGGCACCTAACAACAGCAATAACATGTATGTATATGTATGTGTATGTGTGTGTAATTCGACAGTAAGCTGAAGACATCATGACTCTTCATCCTGAAATACTTTGGCATGTACCTATCTCCTAAGAACAAGTACATATTCTTCCAAATGACAGTACAATTATCCAATTAGGATATTTAAAATTATTACAATTCTATTATATAATGTGCAGTCCATATTAAAATTTCGCCAATATGTTTGATAGTAATTTCTTCTTCTGACCCAGAGTCACACCTTGCATTTAGTTATCATATCCTTTAGTCTTATTTAATCTGAAATGGTTTCTTAGCCTTTCTTTATCTTTGATGATACTGACATTTTTAAAAAGTATAAGCCAACAGTTTCATAGGATGCCCTCCTCAATTTTATTTTGTCTGATTTTTTCCTTGTGATTACATTCAGGTGCATTTTGTGGCAGAAAGTGATACTACGATCTCTCAATACATCACATTAGGAGGCACACGATTTCAGCTTGAGCCATTATTGGTGATGTTAACTTGATTAATGTGGTGTTCACAAACTTTCTCCACTGTAAAGGTACTCTTTGTAAGTAATCAGTAGTTTGTGTAAAGAAAACTTGAGACTAATTCTCAACAAATTTTCACCCAAAGTTTTAACATTAATTGATGATTTTTGTCTTAATTATTACTAGACTGATTGCAAAATAGTGACTTTCGAATTCTGTAATTCCTTCTACATTTAATAATTGCCATTCTGCTGTGAGGATTTTTCTCATCTCCCTTATTTTGACACAATTTTTCTACGATCTATTGTTTTGTTCATAAGTATCAGTACAAAATCATGGATTATGTTTTATACATTATGTTATAATCCAGTACTGTCACTATTCATTTTGATATTCAACTGTATCATATTTGGACCATGGAAGTCCCTTCAAGTGGATTCTGTATTCTTTTCAAATATCCTCATCATTTCTAGCACTTCCTTACTTTCTGAAGGAAAAAAAAGATATTCTATATTCGTCTTGCACTTCCTTTGCCTCAGTCCTGAAGTGACCCATTTCTCCAAAGAGCTGTGTTCCCTTTAGTGAGGAGTGGTATTTAGAATCTGAATATGTTATGAAGGTAGATCCAATAGGATTTATTGAGCAGTTGAATATGGAATATGAGAGAGCACCAAGAATGACTCAGGGGTTTATTGCTTCAGCACTAGAATAATGGAGTTTCCATCAATTCTGATGGAAAGGACTGCGGAGGAGCAGGTTTGTGGGAGAAAAATCCAGAGTTCAATTCAGATATATTAATTTAAAAATGTATATTAGTTATTCCAAGTGGAAGTGTCTAGTATGAAATTGGATGTATGAGTTTGAAGTTTGGGAGAAATACATAGGTTGCAGTTATAAATTTGGGAGTGGTTGGCATTTAATCATTATTTAAAATAATGATACCAAATAAGATTACCAAAATAAAGAGTGTACACAGACACTAGGCTAAGTGCTGAGCCCTGGAGGACATAATAATGAAGGATTTTGTTCTATGAAAACCATGACAAAGTTAACAGACAAAAGTTTAGGAGATGAGAGTTATAATCTCTGAAAACTATAAGCAACTAATAGCTGGAACGTGTAAGGAAATCAATAGCAAAAAGACAGGAATGACAGTGAAGAGACAACCGACCAAAATGGAAAACCAAAAGATGTTCCTACTCATTAATAATCAGAGAAATGAAAATTAAAATAAGAGATTACATTTTGCATTAGAATGGCAAAAATAAGAAAGTAATTTAAATGTGGGACGGAATAGGGATATAAGGAATCTCATGCACTGCTGTTTGGAATGTAGCCTAATGCAATCATTCTGAAGAGCAACTGAAAAAACAAAACAAAAAACAGTTGCCATCGAGTCGATTCTGACTCATGCCAACCCCATATGTTGCAGAGTAGAACTGCAGTCCATAAGGCTTTCAAGACTGTGATCCTTTGGAAGTAGATTGCCAGGCCTTTCTTCCCAGGTACTTCTGGGTGGGTTCGAACTACAAACCTTTCAGTTAGTGGTCGAGTGCGTTTGCACCACCATTTGCACCACCCAGGACTCCCAATGAGCAACTAGAGCTACTTAATCAAATTAAGTAAAGTACTCTGTGAACCAAAGGTTATATTCCAGAGCTGTATCTAAAAGAAATGTTTATGCAGGTGCATATAGGGATAAAACTATAAGGATATTGCTATGAATTGAAGTGTGTCTTCCAAAAAAAATTTATCTTGAATCCTAACCCCTGGTACCTGTGAACATGATCTTGTTTGGAAATAGGGCCTTTGAAGATGTTGTCAGTTAACATGAGGTCCTACTGGAGTAAAGTGGATTCTAATACAATCTGAGTGTTGTCCTATAAAAAAGGAGAAGAGAGGGACTTCCGGCAAGATGGCGCTCTAGGCAGAAACACCACGCCGTCCCTCCACAACAAAGATCCGAAAAACTAAGCCAAACAGAGAATCAA
>NW_004444016.1:7934122-7936613 GCF_000243295.1 Trichechus manatus latirostris | reverse complement strand
GGGGTTGTTAACCAATGTCATAAAACAGCATGTGTGTTACTGTTACATGAGAAACTATCTGTTCTGTAAGCCTTCACCTGAAGTACAATAAAATATTAAAAAAAAAAAAAAAGGAGAAGAGAGACAGAGGCAAAATTGTCATGTGATGAGGGATTTATGCTCTCAGGAGAGACAAGAAAGAATCTCCCCCTAGAGCTTTCAGACAGAAATGACATCGTGAATTCAGACTACTAGCCTCCAGGACTGTGAGGCAATAAATTTCTGTTCTTACAAGCCACCCAATTTGTAGTACTTGGTTACAGCAGCCCTAGGAAACTAATATAGATGTTAATTCCAGCGTTCTGTCAAAGTTCGATTCTCAAAAGGTACAAAACATATTATGTAAAGAATCTAAGACTGTATTTTCAATAACCTCTGTCTTTCACAGGTGTTATTACTCTTGTTTGATCTCTATTCCAATGCAAGAAAACTAATATATTCATTTCAATCAGGCTTTGTTTTCAGCACCTTTAAGTATAATTGAATTCTTTTTTCTCTAGTTCCCTAAGTATTGTTTAAATTACGGGCTTCCTTACTCCATGGATCCATAGCTCAAAAGAACAGATGCCAGACAAGATTCCTGGAAGGGTTACCTAGGCATTGCTGCCATATGTGAAATATAACTCATGTTTCTTAATGGTGAGATTTTCACACCTAATAAAATTAAATCCAATCTCAAGTACGCCACCCCCAGTGTGGTCTTCCCCACGTCTGTCAGTTTGTCATACTGTGGTGGCTTGCATGTTGTTGTGATACTGGAAGTTATGCAACCGGTATTTCAAATACCAGCAGGGTCACTCTTGGTGGACAGGTTTCAGCAGAACTTTCAGACTAAGACAGACTAGGAAGAAGGACTACTTCTGAAAAAGTAGCCAGTGAAAACTTTATGGATACCAGCAGAACACTGTCTGATATGGGGCCAGAAGATGAGCCCCTCATAGTGGAAGGCACTCAAAATACGACTGCAGAAGAGTTGCCTCCTCAAAGTAGAGCAGACCTTAATGACATGGATGGAGTCAAGCTTTTGGGACTTGCTGATGTGGCACGACTCAAAATGAGAAGAAACAGCTGCAAACAGCCATTCATAATAGGAAAGTGGAATGCATTAAGTGTGAATCTAGGAAAATTGTAAATCATCAAAAATGAAATGGAATGCATAAACATCAATATCCTAGACATTAGTGAGCTGAAATGGACTGGTATTGGCCATTTTGAATTGGACAATCATATGGTCTACTATGCGAAGAATGATAAAGAGGAATGGCGTTGCATTCATCATCAGAAAGAACATTTCAAGATCTATCCTGAAGTACAATGCTGTCAGTGATAGGATAATATCCACAAGACTAAAAGGATGACCAGTTAATATGACTATTATTCATATTTACACACCAACCACTAAGGCCAAAGATGAAGAAATTGAATATTTTTACTAACTTCTTCAGTCTGAAATTGATCAAACATGCAATGGAGATGTAATAATAGTTACTAGTGATTGGAGAGTGAAAGTTGGAAACAAACAAGAAGGAACAGCAGTTGGACAATATGGCCTTGGTGATAGGAATGATGCTGGAGACCACATAATAGTATTTTGCAAGACAATGACTTCTTCACTGCAAATACCTTTTTTCAACAACATAAACAGCGACTATGCACATGGACTTCGGCAGATGGAATACACAGGAATCAAATCGACTACATCTCTGGAAAGAGGTGATGGAAAAGGTCAATATCATCAGTCAGAACAAGGCCAGGGAGTGACTGTGTAACAGATCATCAATTGCTCATTTGCAAGTTCAAGATGAAGCTGAAGAAAATCAAAACAAACCCATGAGAGCCAAAGTACCATCTTGAGTATATCCTCCCTGAATTTAGAGACCATCTCAAAAATGGATTTGATGCACTGAACACTAATGACTAAAGACCATACGAGTTGTGGGATGACATCAAGGACATCATAAATGAAGAAAGCAAAGATCATTAAAAAAACAGGAAAGAAAGAAAAGACGAAAATGGATGTCACAAGAGACTCTGAAACTTGCTCTTGAATGTTGAGTAACTACAGCAAATGGACGAAATGATGAAGTAAAAGAGCTGAAAGAAGATTTCAAAGGGTAGCTCGAGAAAACAGAGTAAAGTATTATAAGGAAATATGCAAAGAACTGGAGGTAGAAAACCAAAAGGTAAGAACACACTTGGCATTTCTCAAGCTAAAAGAAAAGAAAAAATTCAAGCCTCTCAAGCTGCAATATTGAAGGATTCTTTGGGCAAAATATTGAATGATGCAGGAAGCATCAAAAGAAGATGAAAGGAGAGTTCCGGCAAAATGGCGCTCTAGGCAGAAGCACCATGCCGTCCCTCCACAGCAAAGATCTGAAAAACTAAGCCAAACAGAGAATACAACAATCCTGAAACCCTAAAACATCAAATGAAGAGATAAAGAACTCAGCCA
>NW_004444016.1:7909297-7924684 GCF_000243295.1 Trichechus manatus latirostris | reverse complement strand
GTGTATTTTCACAAAAAAAAAAAGAGGTTGAGAAGTTAGAGGGTTGATATGTTGTGGGGTTGTTAACCAATGTTATAAAACAACATGTGTACTTCCATTTCATGAAAAACTATTTGTTCTGTAAGCCTTCACCTGAAATACAATAAAAAATAAAAATTTTAAAAGATAAAAAAAATTAAAAAAAAGAAGAAGAAGATGGAAGGAATACACAGTCACTGTACCAAGAAGAATTAGTTGACATTCAACCATTTCAGGAGGTAGTATATGATCAAGAACCAATGGTACTGAAGAAGGAGTCCAAACTGCACTGAAGGCATTGGTGAAAAATAAGTCTCCAGGAACTGATGGACTACCAATTGAGATGTTTCAACACACATCTCAAAAATGTAGTGCTAGCTAACTAGATAGTAGACAAAAATTAGGTGAAAAGAAGGACAACACACACTACAGGGGAAGTCAGAACAACTGGACTAAACCAAAAGTTAAGAAGTTTCCTGAATACAAAAAACACTTCGAGGGACAGAGTAGCAGGGGCAGGGGTCTAGGGACCATGCTTTCAGGGGACATCTAGGTCCACTGGCATAACAAAGTTTATTAAGAAAATGTTCTTTATGCCATTTTGGTGAGCAGCGTCTGGGGTCTTAAAAGCTAGCTAGCAATGATCTAAGATGCATCAATTGGTCCCAACCCACCTGTAGCAAAGGAGAATGAAGAACACCAAAGACACAAGGAAAATATGAGCCCAAGAGACAGAAATGGCCACGTAAACCAGAGACTCCACCATCCTGAGACCAAAAGAACTAGACGGTGCCTGGCTACCACAATGACTGCCCTGACAAGAAATACAACAGAGAGTCCCTGAAGGAGCAGGAGAAAAGTGGGGTGCAGAACTCAAATTCAAGTAAAAAGACCAGACTTAATGGTTTGACTGAGACTGGAGGAACCCTGAAAGACATGGCCCCTGGACTCACTGATAGCCCAGAACTAAAACCATTCCCGACGCCAACTCTTCAGACAAAGATTAGACTGGACTATAAGACATAAAATGATACTCCTGAAGAGTGTGCTTCTTAGCTCAAGTAGATACATGAGACTAAATGGGCAGCTCTTGTTCAGAGGCAAGATGAGAAGGCAGAAAGGGACAGAAGCTGGTTGAATGGACACGGTAAATCCGAGGTGGAAAGGAGTGTGCTGTTACAGTATAGGGAGAGCAACTAGGGTCACATAACAATGTGTGTATAAATTTTTGTATGAGAAACTGACTTGAATTGTAAACTTTCACTTAAACCAAAATTTAAAAAATAAAGAAAACAAATGTAGTGCTGGAAGTGCTCACTTGTCTATACCAAGAAATTTGGAAGACAGCTACCTGGCCAACTGATTGGAAGAAATCCATATTTGTGCCCAAAGAAAGGGTATCCAACCTAATGCGGAAATTATCCAACAATATCATTAATATCACATGCAAGTAAAATTTTTCTGAAGATCATTCAAAAGCGGCTGCAGCAATACATCAACAGGGAACTGCCAGAAAGTCAAGCTGGATTCTGAAGAGGACGTGGAACTGGAGATATAATTGCTGATGTCAGATGGATCTTGGCTGAAAGCAGACAATACCAGAAAGATGTTTACTTGTGTTTTATTGACTATGTAAAAGCATTTGACTGTGTGGATCATAACAACTTATGGATAACGTTGCAAAGAATGGAAATTCCAGAACACTTAATAGCGATCATGAGGAACTTGTACACAGAATAACAGGCAGTTGTTCGAATGGAACAAGGGGATCCTGCATGGTGTAAAATCAAGAAATGAGTGCGTCAGGGTTGTATCCATTCACTATACTTATTCAATCTTTATGCTGAGCAAATAATCCGAGAAGCTGGACTACATGAAAAAGAACTCAGCATCAGCATTGGAGGAAGACTCATTAACATCCTGTGATATGCAGACGACACAACCTTGCTTCTGAAAGCAAAGAGGACTTGGAGCACTTACTGATGCAGATCAAAGACCACAGCCTTCAGTGTGGATTACACCTCAACATAAAGAAAACAAAAATCCTCACAACATGATAAACGGAGAAAATATTGAAGTTGTCAAGGATTTCACCTTACTTGGATCCACAGTCAACGCCCATGGAAGCAGCAGTCAAGTAATCAAACGGCCCATTGCATTTGGCAAATCTGTTGCAAAAGATCTCTTAAAAGTGTTAAAAAGCAAAGATGACACTTTAAGGACTAAGGTGCACCTGCCCAGACCATGGTATTTTCAATCACCTCATACGCATTCGAAAGCTGGACAATGAATAAGGAAGACTGAAGAATTGACACCTTTGAATTATGGTGTTGGTAAACAAATCTGTCTTGGAAGAAGTACCAGAATGCTCCTTAGAAGCAAAGATAGAGAGACTTCATCTCACATTGGACATGTTATCAGGAGGAACCAGTCCCTGGACAAGGACATCATGCTTGGTAAAGTATACGGTGAATGCAAAAGAGGAAGGATCTCAATGAGATGGATTGACACAGTGGCTGCAACAATGGGCTCAAGCAGAACAAGGATTGTGAGGATGGCGCAGGACAGGGCAGTATTTCGTTCTGTTGAACATAGGGTTGCTATGAGTCAGAACTGACTGGAAGGCACCTAACAACAACAGGGTCTTGTTTGATGTCTTGACTTCTGTTTCCATGGGCATTTATTGGGAATCCAAATGAAATCCTTGACGACTTCAATATTTTCTTAATTTATCATGATGTTGTTTAGTGGTCCAGTTGTGAGGATTTTTGTTTTCTTTATTTTGAGGTGTAATCCATACTGAAGGCTGTACTCTTTGATCTTAATCAGTGAGTGCTCCAAGACCTCTTTGCTTTCAGAAGCAAAGTTGTGTAATCTGCATATTGCAGGTTGTTAATGAGTCTTCCTCCAGTCTTGATGCCACGTCCTTCATAGTCCAGCTTCTCGGATTATTTGCTCAGCATACAGATTGAATAAATACGGTGAAAGGATACAACACTGACACATATCTTTTCTGATTTTAAACCATCCAGTATCCCTTGTCCTGTTCGAATGACTGCCTCTTGTTCTATGTACAGGTTCCTCAAGAGCACAATTAAGTGTTCTGGAATACTCATTCTTTGCAATGTTATCCCTAATTTGTTATGATCCACACCGTGCAGTGCTTGTGGATAGTCCAAAAAACACAGGGAAACACATTTCTGGTATTCTCTGCTTTGAGCCAAGATCTATCTGACATCAACAATGATATCCCTGATTCCACATCCTCTTCTGAATCTGGATTGAATTTCTGGCAGTTCCACGTTGATGTACGGCTGCAGCCACTTAAGAATCATCCTCAGGAAAATTTTACTTGTGTGTGATATTAATTATATTGTTTGATAATTTCCACATTTCATTGGATCACCTTTCTTTGGAATGAGCACAAATATGGATCTCTTCCAGTCGGTTGGCCAGGTAGCTGTCTTCCGAATTTCTTGGCATAGATGAATGAGTACTTCCAGTGTGGCATCCTTTTGTTGAAACATCTCGATTGGTATTCCTTCAATTCCTGGAGGCTTGTTTTTCACCAATACCTTCAGTGCAGTTTGGGCTTCTTTCAGTACCATCGGTTCTTAATCATATACTATCTCCTGAAATGGTTGAATGTCAACTAATTCTTTTTGGTTGTTTCTTCCTGCGTCGTTCAATATTTTGCCCATAGAATCCTTCAATATTGCTACTTTGGGCTTGAATTTTTTCTTCAGTTCTTTCAACTTGAGAAATGCTGAGCGTGTTCTTGCTTTTTGGATTTCTAACTCCAGGTCTTTGCATATTTCATTATAATATGTTACTTTGTCTTCTTGAGCCTCCCTTTGAAATCTTCTTTCAGCTCTTTTACTTCATAATTTCTTCCATTTGCTTTAGCTGCTCAACATCCAAGAGCAAGTTTCTGTCTCTTGTGACATCCATTTTGGTCTTTTATTTATTTCCTGTCTTTTTAATGACCTTTTGCTTTCTTCATTTATGATGTCCTTGATGTCATTCCACAACTCGTCTCCTCTTCAGTCATTAGTATTCAATGTGTCAAATCTGTTCTTGAAATGGTCTGTAAATTCAGATGGGATATATTAAAGATCGTACTTTGGCTCTCATGGGCTTGTTTTTATTTTCTTCAGCTTCCTCTTGAACTTGCATATGATCAGTTGATGGTCTGTTCCGCAGTCAGTCCCTCGCCTTGTTCTGACTGATGATATAGAGCTTTTCCATCGTCTCTTTTCACAGATGCAGTCGATTTGATTCCTGTGTATTCCACCTGGCGAGGTCCACTTGTATAGCCATCATTTATGTTGTTGAAAAAAGGTATTTCCAATGAATAGGTCGTTGGTCTTGCAAAACTCTGTCACGGGATCTCTGGTGTCATTTCTATCACCAAGGCCATATTTTCCAACTACTGATTATTCTTCTTTTCCCCAACTTTCACATTCCAATCACCAGTAATTATCAATGCATCTTGATTGCATGTTTGATTAATTTCAGACTGAAGAAGTTGGTTAAAATCTTCAATTTCTTCAACTTTGTCGGTGCTTGGTGTGTAAATTTCGATAAATAATCATATCAACTGGTCTTCCCTGTGGTCATATGTATATTATCCTATCACTGAGAGCATTGTACTTCAGGATAGATCTTGAAATGTTCCTTTTGACATGAATGTAAGGCCATTCCACTTCAATTTGTCATTCCTGGCATAGTAGATCATATGACTGTCTGATGAAAATGGCGAATATCAGTCCATTTCAGCTCACTAATGCCTAGGATATCTATCTCCAAGTGTTTCATTTTTTACAATTTCTGATTTTCCTACATTCATACTTCATACATTCCACGTTCCTATTATGAATGGCTGTTTGAAGCTGTTTCTTCTCATTTTGAGTCATGCCACATCAGCAAATGAAGGTCCTGAAAACTTTACTCCATTCACGTCATTAAGTTCGACTCTATTTTTAGGAGGCAGGTCTTCCCCAGTTGTATTTTGAGTGCCTTCCAACCTGAGGGGCTCATCTTCTGGCACTGTATCAATCTTCCACTGCTATTCATAAGATTTTCACAGGCCAATTTTTTCAGAAGTAGATTCCCAGGTCCTTCTTCCCAGTCTGTCTTAGTCTGGAAGCTCTGCAGAAATCTGTCCACCATGGGTAACCCTACTGGTATTTGAAATACCAGTGGCATAGATTACAGCATCACAGCAACATGCAAGTCACTACAGGACGACAAACTGACGAATGAGTGGTATTCTGGGCATACAGGGATTAACAAAACAGACATAAATCCATGTCGGTTTTTTGGAGGGAGGGGGTCAACATTCTAGGTTTTAAATCTTTTGTCCATTTTTGCCTTGCTTTTGCTTTTTCAGGTGAATCCTATGCTGGGATCCCTGACTTTTCATATCCATCTCACCTCGTCCATATGTTGGTCTGAGTTCTCCAAGAAGAAAATGCCAATGTGATATTAAGCATGCAAGGATTTTATTAGGGAAAACGCCTTTGAGAGAAAATGATGAGAGAGCCAGGAAAGTCTGAGAGGAGAGTTACGAGACCACAATGCAAGTCTGACCCCAGTGAAGGAGAAGGAAGGAAGACTGGGTGGAAGTGTCCAATTCATCTAAGAAAGGCTCAGCAAGGCAGTTGAAGGGGAGGGAATCCTCAAACCAATTTTGGCCACAGAGAAGCCCCATGTCACTCATAAATGGGCTCAGTCCTTGGCTGGTAGCAGTTTTCAGGAAGCGTGGCCTCTGCCTACAAACTTGGTGATGGATTTCAGAGCACAGCAGCTGGGGCCCTTGGTCAATTACTCTCCTCATATCTGGAGACCTGAGAGCATACTCTCATGGCTGTCACACTCCTAACCTATTTTCTTAGAGGAGATATAAAGAGTGACTCCCAGGTTTGGAACCACCACAAGAAGAAGTTGTATATTCTTAGGATCAGGGTTTTCAAAGGAAATGGATAGTGCTGGGCCAAAGTTCCCTGTGATTCTAGCCTCTAGTAAAGAAGTAAGAAAGTGGATCTCAGCCATGTGTAAACAGAGCTTCTCACTGGAGTTAAGAGAGATATCCCAGTAGGAGCCCTCCATTCCTTCAGCAGCATTTCATTTCAATGATTATGTTGTGCCAGGTACAGTGCTGGATTCCAGGGAATCACAGAAGAAAAGAAAAACAGATACATGCACTTCAAATACCTCTTTAAATTGTTCCAGATCATAATAATTTTTAAACTGTACCTTTACAATTGAAAGATAAACGTCTAAAACCTTTATTTAATGCAAGTATTAAAATACAGGATAAAAATAGCACCAACAATATAACTTCAAATCAACCTCAATTATTAATTTTGATGTAAAAAAGTATATAAAATATCCAACAAAACATAAAAAATAATACATCATGATCAAGTGGGATTTATCCCAAGTATACCAAAATTATTGAAATATTAGGAATTGGATTAGTGTAATTCACCATATCGATAGATATAAGAAGTCATATGATTACCTTCATATGTGCTAAAGTGTCCTTCGATAAAATTCAACATATATTCCAGATTTCTCATATACTAAAAATAGGAATTGGCAGATATAGCCTTAGCCTGATTATATATGTATGTCTATTTTATGCTGTGTTATATTATAACAGGAAAATATATACTGTTAGTCCCCGACTTAAGATATATTAGAGTTACAATAAACCACACTTACGACCACCCTGTTTTTCTTTTGTACTTCTTATCATTAGTAGTATGTACTACAATGTTACGGTGTGTAATTTGCTGATGTCATCATATCTGTAAGTTTGTTTACAACACCCAAAAACAAAGATTAGCGTTATAAAGATGCTGATAATGAAAGACAATAATAATAAAAACTAAAAAAAAAATGAGGTACTCAACTCATGTCAGAACCAATTTACAACAGAGTCATTGGAACAGAATCTCATCATAAGTTGGGGACTACCTTATATATAACTATACATTATATAATCATGTTAAGGACACACCTTACTTAATGAGGAAACACTGGAGGCATTCCAATTAAGGTCAAGAAGAAGGCAAGGGGACTTCCGGGCAACATGGCGCTATAGTCAGAAGCACCACGCCGTCCCTCTGCAGCAAAGAGCAGAAAAACTAAGTCAAACAGAGTCACACGTCAGTCCTGAAATCCTATGCATCAAATGAAGAGATAAAGAACTCAGCCAAGCACTGAATGGAATAAGAAACTGACCATGAACAGACAGAGAGGAGAGATACATGCAGAGTTCCCCTATCAGCTACAGCAGCAAGGAACCGCCATCTTGGACTCCTATCAGAGATCAACAAATGGGGGTATGAGAAAGCAGCTTCACGGAGCTCCCAGTAGGAAACAGAACAACCAGTAACCAGCGATATATGCTTTTCCACCCTCCAACCTTCTTCACCCCCCACTTAGCCTGCTCTGCTTCCTGCTGCCACAGTCTCTTGGCTGGGAAGCACCCCGGTGTCTTGCTTGGATTCCACCTGCTCACACTGGCCAGCTCCCTGAGTGCCTTTTGTTAGCTGCTTGTGTTGCTTTTTTCCACTTCTTTAGATTTCTTCCTTACCTCTCATCACCTCTCCCTCCTTTCTCTCAAATACCTGGCTCCGTGCACCACCTTTGCTTCTTCCTGAAAGGCTGCGAAACACCACTTGACTGTGACACTGCTTCCCGCCCTCTGCCGCCATGCTGATAGGAACCCCAGGGATTTTTCTTTTGTTTGCTCTGATTTGTTCTGTTTTTATTTGTTCGTCTGCTTTCTTTTTCTTTTCTTGGCTTGGGGGCCCCTTCTAGCCGGGCAGTACCATGCAGCTTGGAAGCTACTCTTACTCTGCGCAGATGCACGTGGGTATCCCTGGGAGCATTTCTTTTTCTTTTTTCTTTTTTTTGTTTGTTTGTTTGTTTCTTTGCTTTGTTTTCATCTCTCTCTTATCGCCTTTTTGTCTTTCTTCATTTCCAGTTTCTCGATTTATTCATTTTATCTTTTACCTTTTTTATTTTTTTATTTTTGTTTTTCCTCATTTCTCAGTCTCTCATTGATCCACTCCAATAGCAAGCTCCCTTAGCACTTGTTTTTGTTTGTGTGTATGTTTTTGGCTCCTGTTCCTCTCTCCTCTCTCATCTTTCCCATACCCATCTTAGCTCCACACATCACAGTCTACCCCCTCCTTCCTGCCTACCTGCACCATGCACTGAACATCACACTCCCAACCAGCACAGACACGGGCTACTGGAACCTGCCCTGCACTGATTCCCGGTCCACATTGTAAGCCCTGGTATGTGCCACAAACAACCCATCCCAGCAACCCTCCTTCAGCTGGATCTGCCCTGCTGTACCATACCTGAGTGACTGACCCTGACCATTGGAGAAGGAGGTGAAAAGTATCGTGCCCACAGACGAGCAAACAACAAAGAATGCACAGCCCGCCTGCTCAGACATAACCAAATAGAACAAAAAAAAACAGGATGAAACAAACAAATCTACAATCAATAAACGAGGAAAATAACCACTGAATGCCCTGAAGACATCAGACAATATCAAAACATTTACAAAAACAGGACAGGATGGCCCCAGTAGGCATCCAAAACAAAATGCCAGATGACTTTCCAGTAGAAGAAAAGGCACCAGACCTAACTGATAGGGAATTCGAATCTCTAATACGCAGAATTATTCAAGAGTTGAAGCAAAAAGCAGACAAAAATAAGGAAAAAATAGACAAATTCATAGAAAAGGCAGACAAATTCATGGCAAATACAGACAAAAAATTGGAAGAATTCAAGAAAATAATACAGGAACAAAATGTTAAACTAAATTCACAACTAGAAATCATACAAAAACAACAATTAGAAATCCAAAAGATAAACAACAAGATTTCAGAAATCGACAGTGTCATAGAAGGTCTGAGGAGCTGGTTTGAAATGATGGAAGACAGGATCAGTGAAATTGAAGACAAACACTTGGATACAACTCTGAGGAAAAATCAGAAAAAAAGAATGAACAAACATGAAAAAACCCTGAGAATTATGTGGGATACAATCCAAAGCAAAAATCTACAAGTGGTCAGAGTTCCAGAAGAGGGGGAGAAAACAGAAAACACAGAGAGGATCACTGAAGAATAGCTGACAGAAAACTTCACCAATATCAGGAAGAATGAAAAGCTAACCATCCAAGAAGCTCAATGAACCCCATATAGGATAGACCCCAAAAGAAAAATCGCCAAGGCATATCATAATCACACTCGCTGAAACCAAAGACAAACAAAGAATCCTGAGAGCAGCTCGAGTAAAACAAAAAGTCATATACAGACGAGAAACAATAAGACTAAGCTCGGATTATTTGGCAGAAACCATGCAGGCAAGAAGGCAATGGGATGACATATATAAAACCTTCAAAGAAAAATATTGCCAACCAAGAATAATATATACTGCAAAACTCTCATTCAAATATGATGGTGAAATTAGGTCATTTCCAGATAAAAAGAAATGAAGGGACTATGTAAAAACCAAACCAATCTTACAAGAATTATTAAAGGGAGTCCTTTGATCTGAGAACAAACAACATCAGACTACAGGCTGAATATAGGACACAGGATTGTACCAGCCAGATACCAATCTAGGAAATGAACTCCCAAGGACTATTCAAAACCTAAAGATTTACAACAGGGAGCCAGAGAGGTTAATTGGCAAATGATAACAATATCAGAACAATAAAAGAGGGAATAAATGGCATAGGTACAGAACTTTCTAACGGAAAGGAAGGCAAGACAATACCAAGTAATAATAGACTGGTTCAAACTTAGGAAGATAAGGGTAAATTTCAAGGTAACCACAAAGAAAGTTAACAAACTTAATGACCAAAATAAAGAAGAAAAACATAAAGTCTCAGTAAAAACAAAACCTACAAAAACAAAAGAAATTTTAAAAAAATCCACAAACAAAAGGAACTCAGCACAGAAGAGTAAGAGGAACAAAGAAAACATCAGCAGCACAAAAAAAGCACTACAAAATGCAATCTCACTCCTAGGAATATATCCTAGAGAAATAAGAGCTGTCACATGAATAGACATATGCATACCCATATTCATTGCAGCACTGTTCACAGCAGCAAAAAGATGGAAACAACCTGACGCAAATCAAAAGATGAATGGATAAACAAATTATGGTACATACACACAATGGAGTATTATGCAAAGATAAAGAACAATGATGAATCTGTGAAGCATCTCAACATGGATGAAACTGGAGGACATGATGCTGAGTGAAATAAGTCAATCACAAAAGGACAAATATTGTATGAGACCTCTACTGTAAAAACTCATGTAAAAGTTTACACACAAAAAGAAACAATCTTTGTTGGTTACAAGGGATGGGAGGAGTGGGGGGGAACTGAAGTGGTAACTTTGGTGAAGGGTAAGACAGTACACAATACTGGGGAAGCCAGCACAACTTGTACAAGGAAAGGTCATGGAAGCTCCATAGACATTTCCAAACTCCCTGAGGGACTGAATTGCTGGGCAGAGGGCTGTAGAGACCATGGTCTCGGGGAACATCTAGCTCAATTTGCATAACACAGTTTATAAAGACAATGTTCTACATTCTACCTTGGTGAGTAGCATCCGGGGTCTTAAAAGCCGGTAAGCAGCCATCTAAAATACTCCACTGGTATCACCCCTTTGGGAACAAGAGAGAATGAACAGAAGAAGACACAAGGAAAAGATCTGTCCAAAGGACTAATGGACCACAGCTACCATGGCCTCCACCAGACCGAGTCCAGTACAGCTAGATGGTGCCCAGCTACCACCAGACTGCTCTGACCAGGATCACAATAGAGGGTCCTGGACACAGCTGGAAAAGGATGTAGAACAAAATTCTAACTCACCAAAAAAAAGACCAGATTTACTGGCCTGACAGACTGGAGAAACCCTGAGAGGATGGCCCCCAGACACCCTTTTAGCTTGGTGGTGAAGTCACTCCCGAAGTTCACCGTTCAGCCAGGGATTGGACAGCCTCATAAAACAAAACGGGACTAATGAGGCACAGCAGTGCAGGGACAAGGATTAGAAGGCAGGAGGGGACAGGAAAGCTGGTGATAGGGAACCCAAGGTTGACAAGGGACAGTGTTGACATGTCATGGGGTTATTAACCACTGTCATAGGGCAATATGTGTACTGTTTAATTAGAAACTATTTGTTCTGCAAACTTTCATCTAAGGTACAAAAAAAAGAATTATCTATGTGAGATAAAATTGACAACAGCAACTCAAAAGGTTTGATGGGAAGCCTAGGGGTCAGTGAGTTGAAGATAATGGTGATGAAATAATTTGTAAAATGATAGTGAGAATAGCAGCACAACTGAAAGAATGTAATCGATGTCACTAAATTGGACAAGTAGAAACTTTTGAAATGGTGTAACACTGGCTCTGTATAGTTTCACCAAAAAAAGTCCTCCAAGGTCAAGAAGGGAGAGTGTTGACATGGCGTGGGGTTGTTAACAAATGTCATAAAACGATATGTGTACTGTTTAATGAGAAACTATTCTGTAAACCTTCATCTAAAGTACAATAAAAAAAAGAATGCAAGTGTGCTTTATATTTCTACTACTACTTAGCATTTCATTGAAGGGATTATCCAATGCAATCAGACAAAGAAAAATAGGGGTATACAAATTGGAAAAGAAGACGTTTTAACAATCTCTATTTACATATGATATGACAATACACTTAGAAAATCTAAGGAATCAATGATAACACCAATGCAAACAATGAAAAAATTCAGTAACGTATCAGAAAATAAAATTAACATACAAAAATTAAAACCCTTCATATACATAAAGAATAACAAGTTAAAAAGTGCAATGGAAGACAAGATCATATTTATAAACAAGAAAAAGATAAATTGTTTAAAACTAAACTTATCAAGAAATGTGCAAAACTTCATGAGGAAAACTATAATGCACTTCTGAAAGACACAAAAGTGGACTTACACAAATGGAAAATATCCCTTTTTCTTTAATAAGATAACTTAATATCACACAGATGTCAATTTTCCCCAAATTAATAGATAAAGCTAGCGGCGGGGACAAGACGGCCGAGTAGTCAGACGCTTCCTGTGGTCCCTCCTACAACAAAGATTAAAAAAAAAAAAAAAAGTGAATCGACTACATATGACAAACTAGGAGCCCTGAACATCAAAGGTAAAGTTGAGGAATCGGAATGAGTGGCAGGGGGAGGGGGAGACAGTTTGGAAGCAGTGAGGAGTTGCCAGACCTGACCCAGCAGGAGATAGCACCCTTCAGGCCAGGTCAGCTCGTGTGTGCAGTGAGGCAAGCAGTGGCGCTCGGGAGGCATTTTTCACATAAGGAGAGACCCAGCAGCAGAGAGTCCACTCAGGCATCCAGAACCAGAGAAAAGCAGCCCTCAATTGGCAAAAGATAAGTACTTGCATCTGGCCTACTGCACGGATCAAAAACACCCCCCTTAGGGAAAAACCTCTCTACCATTTACCTCCCCACTGCCTGCTCTGCACTGGGTCTGGGACAGCTTCAGCAATCACCGAGTCCCCTGGGCCAGAAGTAGGATCCATCACGCACCCTGAGCCATTCTCCTGGCTTTGGAGAGCAAACAAATTAACAAACGGGAAAAAATAATCTGCTGGCTCCCCTCAGCCAGGAACTCAGGGTAGGCACAGCTTCTTTTCCTAGGCACAGGCATAAGGGATCCACGGACTTTGAGTGCCTTTCACTCCTGCATAGACATGTGTGGGCCCATTTCGACAGCGTAGGCCCTCATTACCACAGTACAACATGGTATATACCTGAAGTCTAACTTCAACTGTTTCAGCTGTGAAGTGGCATGTTTGTGACATTTGACACTGCTCTGCCCATTAAGCAGGGTCTTCACCTACCCACATCAGGGGCCTGAGGACTGGTGGTTCCACCCATGCCACCTAGCCACCTGTGACACGGGTCCAAGAATAAGTGATGCCTCCCTGTCCTTACAGCCAACAGCATTGGGTGCCCATAGTCCGGCTGCAAAACACAGCCACCTACGTGCTCTAGGGAACAGGGACACGCTTTCCTCTCACTCAGGGACACCTATCAGCCCCTGCCTTGCTCAGCAAGTGACCCCCTACTACAGGCAGATACCTGTGCCTATACCAATCACCCATGCCTGTCTAGGACTGTAGTTGAGAGCCTGCACCACATACTTGGTGACCAACTACCTGGACACCTGAGCTAAATCCATACAAGAAAAGAAAACAGACTCCTACTCTCATATACTTAATAACAGATCTAACCACCTGGAAACACGAAGTTAGAGCTTCTAACGCACCAATAATCAATAGCTCACACAAGCAACCTATTTGGGCATATCAAAACAAAACAAAACAAGAAGCTAGGACACAGTAAGCAAACATAAAATAAATAAATATAATAACTTATTGATGGCTCGGAGACAACAGTCAAAATATCAAATCACATAAAAAAGCAGACCATGCTGGCTTCAGCAAGCTCCCAAAATAAAGAATCAAGAAATTTTCCAGGAGGCGGGGCCAAGACGGCCGAGTAGTCAGAAAGCTTCCTATATCCCTCTTACAACAAAGACCTGGAAAAACAAGTGATTTGATTGTATATGAATATCCAGGACCCTTGAACAAGGCAAAGTTGAGGAATCGGACTGAGCGGCGGGGGGAGAGGGAGACGGTTTGGAAGAAGCAAGCAGCACCAGAGCGGCGGTGTCGGGACTGCAACTCTTCAGCTGCTCTGGGTCCGCAGTGAAGCAGGCAAACAGCTGTGCGCCCACTCCAGAAGCAATTTCCATATTGAGAGAGATCCGGCAGCAGAGATTCTGCTGGCACTCTGAACCAGTGAAAAGCAGCTCCCAAACGGCTAAAGATAAGTATATGCATGTGGCCTTTGGTGGGGATTTAAAAAAAAAAAAAAAAGCCCATTTGGGAAAAACCTCTCTCCCTTTTACCTCCTCCCTCCCAGCTCTGCACCGGGAGTCCGCTGGGCCAGAAGTAGATCCCAAAAGCACCCTGACCCATTCTCCTGGCCTTGGAGAGGGAACAAATAAGCTACTGGCTCCCCTAAGCCAGGAACTCAGGGTTGGCACAGCTCCTGTGCTATGCACAGGCATAAGGGGTTTGCAGACTTTGAGTGCCTTACACCGCTGTATAGACTTGTGGGGACCCAACTCAACAGCTTTAGCCCTCACTACCACAGTACAATACGGCAAACATCTGAAGTTTAACTTCAACGGTTTCAGCTGTAAAATGGCAGATTTGTGACCCTCAAAACAGCCCTGCGCCTTGAGTAGGCACTTTTACTGATCCGCAACAGGGGCTTGAGGACTGGTGGCATCACCTAAGCCACCTAGTCACCTGCTACAGGAGTCCAAGAAAAAGTGGTACCCTCGAGTCTTTACAGCCAACAGAGTGGGGTGCTCATAGTCCAACTGCAAAACTCACCTACCTACTCGCCCTAGGGAATAGGGACATGCTTTCCTTTCAGACTCTCAGGGGCAGCCATCAGCCCCCTGCCTGACTCAGCGCGTGATCCCCTACCACAGCCAGATACCAGTGCCTGCACCAATCACCCATGCCTCTCTAAGACTGTAGGTGACAGCCTGCACCACACACTTGGTGACTGACTGCCTGGACACCTGAGCTGAACCCACATAGGAAAATTTAACGGACTCCTGTGTGCACATACTTAGTTACAGAACTAAATACCTGGTGACAGTACGTTAGAGCATTCAAGGCGCCAATAATAAAACTAGCGCACACGAGCAGCCTATTGGGGCATATCAAAACAAAACAAGAAGCTAGGACTCACTAACCAAATATAAAATAAAACTATAATAACTTATTAATGGCTCAGAAACAACAGTCAGTATCAAATCACATAAAGAGGCAGTCCATGATGGCTTCAGCAAGCTCCTAAAATAACGAATCAATATATTCTCTGGAGGAAGAGAATTTCTTGGAATTACCAGAGGCAAAATACGAAAGATTAATATACAGAACTCTTCTACAAATCAGGAAATTCGACAAAATGCAAAAACCGCCAAAGAACACATAAAGTAGTAGCGGAACTTAAAGTTATTCAAGAACATAATGACAAATTTAATAGGCTGCAAGCATGCATAGAGAGACAGCAATCAGAAATCCAGAAGATTAACAATAAAATTTCAGAATTAGACAACTCAACAGAAAGTCATAGGAGCAGAATTGAGGCAGTAGAAGTTAGAATTAGCGACATTGAAGATAAGGCACTTGACATCAACTTATCTGAGAAAAAATCAGATAAAAGAATTTTAAAAAATGAAGA
>NW_004444016.1:7877810-7907591 GCF_000243295.1 Trichechus manatus latirostris | reverse complement strand
TTATAGAAGAAATTAAGGATGGAATAATGAAATTCATAGAATCAAACGAGAATGAAAACACATCCTACCAGAACCTTTGGGACACAGCAAAACCAGTGCTCAGAGGTCAGTATCTAGCAACAAATGCACACATCCAAAAAGAAGAAAGGGCCATGATCAAAACATTAACCCTACAACTGGAACAAGTAGAAAGAAAGCAGCAAAAGAAGCCAACAGGTGCCAGAAGGAAGGAAATAATAAGAATTAGAGCAGAATTAAATGAAATAGAGAATAGAAAAACAATTGAAAGAGTTAACAGTCCAAGAGCTGGTTCTTGGAAAAGATCGACAAAATTCATAAACCATTGGCCAAACTGACATAAAAAAAACATGAGAGGAAGCAGAAAACCTGTATAAGAAATGAGATGGGGGATATCACAACAGACCCAACTGAAATTAAAAGAATCATAACAGAATACCATGAAAAATTGTACTTTAACAAATTTGAAAACCTAGAGGGAATGGACAAATTTCTAGGAACTCACTACCTACCTAAACTAACACAAACAGAGGTAGAACAACTAAATAAACCTATAATGAAAGAAGAAATTGAAAAGGTAATTTAAGAACTCCCAACAAAAAAAAAGCCCTGGCTGGGACGGTTTCACTAGAGAATTCTACCAAACTTCTTGAGAAGAGTTAACACCACTACTACTAAAGGTATTTCAGTGCATAGACAAGGATGGAATACTCCTAAACTCATTCTATGAAGCCAGCATAACCCTGATACCAAAACCAGGTAAAGACACCACAAAAAAAGAAAATTACGGACCAATACCCCTCATGAACTTTGACGCAAATATCCTCAACAAAATTCTAGCCAACAGAATTCAGCACAATAACAAAAAAAAATTCACCTTGATCAGGTGGGATTTATACCAGGTATGCAGGGATGTTCAACATTAGAAAAACAATCAATGTAATCTATCACATGAATAAAACAAACGTCAAGAACAACATGATCTTATCAATTGATGCAGAAAAGGCATTTGACAAAGTCCAACGCCCATTCATGATAAAAATTCTCAGCAAAATAGGAATAGAAGGGAAATTCCTCAGCATAATTAAGGGCATTTATACAAAGCCAACAGCCAACATCATCCTAAATGGAGAGAGTTTGAAAGCATTCCCCTTGAGAAGGGAACCAGACAAGGATGCGCTTTATCACCACTCTTATTCAACATTGCGCTGGAAGTCCTAGCCAGAGCAGTTAAGCTAGAAAAAGAAATAAAGGGCATGCAAATTGGTGGAGAAGAAGTAAAAGTACCTCTATTTGCATATGATGTGATCTTCTACACAGAAAACCCCAAAGAATCCACAAGAAAACTGCTGGAATTCTAATAGAAGATTTCAGCAAAGTATCAGGATACAAAGATAAACATACAAAAATCAGTTGGATTACTCTACACCAACAAAGAGAACTTCCAAGAGGAAATCACCAATTCAATACCATTTACAATAGCCCCCAAGAAGATAACATACTTCGGAATAAATCTAAGCAGAGACGTAAAAGACCTATACAATGAAAACTACAAGACACTACTGCAAGAAACCAAAAGAGACCTGCATAAGTGGAAAAACATACCTTGCTCATGGATAGGAAGACTCAACATTGTGAAAATGTCAATTCTACCCAAAGCGATCTACAGATACAATGCAATCCCGATTTAAATTCCAATGGCATTTTTTAATGAGATGGAGAAACAAATCACCAACTTCTTATAGAAAGGGAAGAGGCCTCAGATAAGTAAAGAATTACTCAAGAAGAGGAACAAAGTGGGAGGTCTCAAACTACCTGATTTTTGAACCTATTATACTGCCATGGTAGTCAAAACAGCCTGGTGCTGATACAACAGCAGCTACATAGACCAACGGAACAGAATTGAGAATCCAGACATAAATTCATCCCCTTAGAGCAGCTGATATTTGACAAAGGCCCAAAGTCCATTAATTGGGGAAAAGATAGTCTCTTTAACAAATGGTACTGGCAGAACTGGATATCCACCAGCAAAAAACTGAAACAAGACCCATACCTCACACGATGCACAAAAACTAGCTCAAAATGGATCAAAGGCCTAAATATAAAATCGAAAACGGTAAAGATCATGGAAGAAAAAATAGGGACAACGCTAGGAGCCCTAATACATGGCGTGAACAGACTACAAATTATAAGTAATAATGCACAAACACCAGAAGAGAAACTACATAAGTGGGAGCTCCTAAAAATCAAACACTTATGCTCATCAAAAGACTTCACCAAAAGAGTCAAAGAACAACCTACAGACCAGGAAAAAAAATTTGGCTATGACAAATCCGATCAGCATCTAATCTCTAAAATCTGCAAGATACTGCAAAACCTCAACAACAACAACAAAAAAAAAAATAACCCAATAAAAAATGGGCAAAGGATACGAACAGGCACTTCACCAAAGAAAACATTCAGGCGGCTAACAGACACATGAGGAAATGCTCATGATCCTTAGCCATTGGAGAAATGCAAATCAAAACTACAATGAGATACCATCTCACCCCGACAAGGCTAGCATTTATCCAAAAAACACAAAATAATAAATGTTAGAGAGGTTATGGAGAGACTGAAACACTTATACACTGTTGGTGGGAATGTAAAATAGTACAACCACTTTGGAAATTGATCTGGCGCTTCCTTAAAAAGCTAGAAATAGAAGTAGCATACGATCCAGCAATGCTACTCATATGAATATATCCTAGAGAAATAAGAGCCATCACACAAATAGATATATGCACACCCATGTTCATTGCAGCACTGTTCATGATAGCAAAAATATGGAAACAACCTAGGTGCCCATCAACGGACAAACGGATAAACAAATTATGGTATATTCACACAATGGAATACTAGGCAATGATAAAGAACAATGATGAATCCATGAAACATTTTATAACATGGAGGAATCTGGAAGGCATTATGCTGAGTGAATTTAGCCAGTTGCAAAAGGACAAGCATTGTACAAGACCACTATTATAAGAACTCAAGACAAGGTTTAAACACAGAAGAAAACATTCTTTGATGGTTACAATGGTGGGGAGGAAGGAAGGGGGTATTCACTAACTAGATAGCAGACAACAATTATCTTAGGTGAAGGTGAAGGACAACACACACTACAGGGAAGTCAGTACCACTGGACTAAACCAAAGCTAAGAAGTTTCCTAAATACAACCAAACACTTTGAGGGACAGAGTAGCAGAGACGGGGGTCTGGGGACCATACTTTTAGGGGACATCTAGGTCAATTGGCATAACAAAGTTTATTAAGAAAATGTTCTGCATCCCACTTTGGATGTCTGAGGTCTTAAAAGCTAGCGAGTGGTGATCTAAGATGCATCAATTGGTCCCAACCCACCTGTAGCAAAGGAGAATGAAGAACACCAAAGACACAAGGAAAATATGAGCCCAAGAGACAGAAGGGGCCACATAAACCAGAGACTCCATTAGCCTGAGACCAGAAGAACCAGATGGTGCCCGGCTACCACCAATGACTGCCCTGACAAGAAACACAACAGAGAGTCCCTGATGGAGCAGGAGAAAAGTGGGGTGCAGAACTCAAATTCTAGTAAAAAGATCAGACTCAATGGTTTGATTGAGACTGGTGGGACCCCAGAAGACATGGCCCCTGGGCTCTCTGTTAGCCCAAAACTAAAACATTTCCCGAGGCCATCTCTTCAGACAAAGATTAGACTGTACTATGGGACATAAAACGATACTCGGGAAGAGTGTGCTTCTTAGCTCAAGCAGATACATGAGACTAAATGGGCAGCTCCTATTCGGGTGTGAGATGAGAAGGCAGAGAGGGTCAGGAGCTGGTTGAATGGACATGGGACATCCGAGGTGAAAGGAGGAGTGTGCCGTCACAGTATAGGGAGAGCAACTAGGGTCACATAAAAAGTGTGTATAAATTTTTGAATGAGAAACTGACTTGAATTGCAAACTTTCACTTACAGCACAATTAAAAAAAAAAAGAAAACAAGTGCTGTATAGGATGTGGTGAGATTGGAACCCTTATCCACTGCTGGTAGGATTGTAAAATTGTACAACCACTGTGGAAAATGTTATGGCGCTTCCTCAAAAAACTAGAAATAGAACTACCTTATGATCCAGCAATCCCACTTCTAGGTATATACCCTAGAGATCTAATACTAAAGACACAATCATACATACACACACCTATGTTCATTGCAGCACTATTCACAATAGCAAAATGATGTAAACAACCTAAGTGCCCATCAATGGATGAAAGGATAAACAAAATGTGGTACATACATACAATGGAATACTATGCCGTTGTAAAGAATAATGATGAATTCCCAAAATATAACATGGATGAATCTGGAGGACGTTATGTTGAGCAAAAAAAGTCAATCACAAAAGGAGAAATACTGTATGATCTCACTATTACAAAAAAAAACAAAAATGAAACCAGTAATTACTGGTGGTTACCAGGGATGAGGTGAGGGAATTACTCTCTTGATAGTAGACACTTGTTATGTCTGATGATAGGAACTATAACACCAAATGTGGGTGAAATGTGTACAGCTTGGCCGAAGTAAATGATGTCATTAAGAAATATGCAAGAAAAAAAGGACATTTTTGGTAAATGCTATGACATATACGGAGTCCTGGTGGAGCACTGGTTAAACACTCAGGCTGCTAACCAAAAGGTAGGCAGTTTGAATCCACCAGCCGCTCCTTGGAAATCCTATGGGGCCATTCTATTGTGGCCTATAGGATGGCTATGAGTCAGAGTCAACTCAACAGCAATGGGGTTATGACATATACAACAGTGCAGCAACAACTAAAAAATAAGAGTGTTGTAACGTGTACGAATGTATGTATGCATACAAGTGTAAATGTGTGTATATGTGTGTATATATGTGGGCATATATAGGTGTATCTATATACAGGTATATGTATGTGTGTGTGTGTGTGCATCCATATATAGTCATATATACAATAAAGCACATGGGGGCACAAATATGGATACTTCTTAGACTTAACCAAACACCTAATGGGATTGGTTTATGGGGTCTGAAGGGCTATAGTATTGTGGGACAATTCAATCAATCGTCATAACACAGTATATAAGGTTTATATTCTACATCCTAATTTGGTGAGTAGTGTCTGGGGTCTTAAACACTTGCAAATAGCCATCTAAGATATAACTCTTCATCTGTACATGTCCAGAGTAAAAGAGAAAGAAGAAAACCAAAGACTTAAAGAGGAAACTATCCCACAGGACTAGTAGTCTACTCAAACCAAGAACTCATCTACCCTGAGACCAGAAGAACTAGATGGTGCCCAGCTACCAGTACTGACTGTTCTGATCAGGAACACAATAGATGGATCCTGACTGAATGGTAGTAAAATGTGGAACAGAACTCCAATTCTTAAAAAGCCCAGACTTACTGGACCAATTGATACAGGAAGACTCCTTGAGATTATCGCCTTGAGATATCCTTTAAACCTTGAACCAAAACTATTCCATGAGGTCATCTTTTAGCTAAATAACAGACCAGCTCATAAAATAAACAATATCATCCATGAGTACAGTGCTCCTTTAAAAAAATCATCTATATGAGACCAAACGGTCAACATTTACTCAAAAGCAAAGACGGGAAGGCAAGGAGGCAGGAAAACTAGATTACTGGAAATGGAACAATCAGAACAGAAATAATGAGAAAGTTGACACACTGTGAAAAAATGTAATCAGTGTCATTGAACAAATCGTGTAGAAATTGTTAAATAGGGATCTAATTTGCTATTTAACGTTTCATCAAAAACACAATAAAGTATTTTAATAAAAAATTAAATAAATAAATGAGTGAGAAAGTGATAGGGATATGTCTTAAAAATGCAAGAACTTCCATTGGCCAAATATGGAACAATTTGAGCATCAAAAATAATGTCGGTAATAAATTATAACACATTAAAATTTTAAGAAATATTTCATGAGTCATTAGTGATACTCAAAAAGGAGGAAAGGAGACTTCCCCTAATAAATTTAAAGTGAATATTAAAATTAAAAAATCACAAATTTGCAACCATCAATGTAATAATAAATTCAGGCAAATATCCACAGTGGTTGCTAAACTTTTGGGTGAAATGTTGTAGGAGAAGAAGATATGCACATTGTCTCTAAATATTACTACAGGTAACTTAGTAAGTACAAAGGGAAAAACCTGCTGCAAAAGACCTCTTTAAAGTGTTAAAAAGCAAAGATGTCACTGTGAGGACTAGGGTGCGCCTGATCCAAGCCATGGTATTTTCAGTCGCCTCATATGCATGCGAAAGCTGGACAATAAATAAGGATGACTGAAGAATTGATGCCTTTGAATTATGATACTGGCAAATAATATTGAATATACCATGGACAGCCAGAAAAATGAACAAATCTGTCTTGAAAAAAGTATGGCCAGAATGCTCCTTACAAGTGAGGATGGCAAGACTTCATCTCAAGTACTTTGGACATGCTATCAGGAGGGACCAGTCCCTGTAGAAAGACATCATGCTTGGTAAAGTAAAGGTCCGTGAAAAAGAGGACGACCCTCAACTAGACGGATTGACACAGTGGCTGCAAACAACGGACTCAAACATAGCAATGATTGTGAAGATGGTGCAGGATCGGGCAGTGTTTCGTTCTGTTGTACACAGGGTCCCTATGAGTCAGAATGGACTCTACAGCACCTGACAACAATAACAGTCTTCTTGTCAAAAAAATTAAATTAAAATCTAATCATGAGGAAATAAGCAGACATATCTGTGTTTTGGACATTTTACAAGGTAACTGGCCTGAGCTCTTTAAAAATGTTTATGTCATGAAAGGGGAAAAAAGTCAGAGGAGACTGTTCTAGATTAAAGGAGACTAAAGAGACATGACAACGAAATGCCATGTATAATCCTTAATTAGTTCCTGATTTCAAAGGGCATGTTCAGGGCAATTGGAAAAATTTAAATATGAACTGAATATTTTATCATATTATGTATCAATATTAAAAATGATGATGGTATCACAATTATGTATGATAATGTCCTTCTTTTCAGGAAATACATGCTGAAGTATCTGGTAAATTTTCATGATGCCTGCAACTTCCTTTACTTGGTTCAGAGAGAGAGAGAAAAGGTAGCAAATGTGGTTAATGATCAATAAATTTAAGTGAAGAGTATATGGGTGATCGTTGTAGTATGCTTTTGATTTTTCCAAAGGCTTGAATTTTTCAAATCAAAAAGCTGTAGGGGGAAACAGTAATATTTTCACATTCATCAGGTTGTCAGAAATCAAAAGTCTAATATAAAGTGTTGAAGATGTGAAGCAGTAAAAACTCATTCTCTGCTAGTGAAAGTGTATGGTGTTGAAAACCACCATTTCTATATAAAATTTTATAAAGTAAGTTATTTTAAATATTAAAAGTAAAAAAATGAGGTAAGCAGTCAACTCTAGAAGTGGAAAAGGAGCTACAGAACAAACCCCTAAATGAGAAAGTAAATAATAAATATGAAGGTAGATATAAAAAGAAGTACAAAAATGGAAAAAAATAACCAAACTCAAGTCTGTTCTTTTTTAAAGATTTATGAGCAGAGACTGATGGCAAAACTGATGAAGAAAAAAGAAAAAATGCCAATAAACTAAAAACAGAATAAAAAAGTAGAAATAACTACAAACACATTAGAGATTATTAAGAATATTATAAATTTGAAAAAACATATCCTAATACATTTGAAAACCTAGACAAAATGGATTTTCTTGGTTTGGTTGCTGGATAACTGACTCTGAGACAGATATCAAAGCAGGTCACTAGGTTGTGTTCTGAGTACCAATGCCTGTGGTGGAGTGAAGGTAGCACAACAAAGGTCTTAGCTGATCCATGGGGAACTCTGGAGCTGGAATTGACCTACAGAGTTATACCAAACTGAGACAAGGGGGCTGAGTCTTTATACTTCCACACTGACTAGTCTTTGTATGGGGGCTGCCATTGGGAAGGGGGCATGACGTTGAGTAAGGTGGCTCTCTTCAGCTGAGGCCAGTGCTCAGAGACTGACACAGCTGAAATCTTTCAGTCTCCAACATTCCCAGCAGCTGGGGAATGAGTGCCTTATTCCTAAATCAGGAGTAGGGATCTGGATGGCACACCATAATATCTGCTACAGTCCACTCCTTGTCCTGCTCACTTGTTTCATATAACAAATTCTGTGAGCAGCTCCTCCAGGATTCTGATGGGTCTCTACCCCTGGGGAAAGTTACAAGAGGAAGATTAGTGGGGTGAACTACAGCTCCCATGACTGAAACTTATTTCAAGACCTATACTGATACCATCTCCCTCCTCTACTATCCAATCTAGATCCCTTTAACTTTGGTTAGCTCCTCTGTTGGTCTCAGTATCTTGCCTGGTGGCATGATCCAGCCCCACACCCCTGAGAATTATTCTTTTGTTGCCTGCTGCTCTCTTGGCAGGAGAACCCAGAAATGATCAAGCAGCAGCTGTCTGAAGGCTCATATACTTCTTCAGCCCTAAGAAATACACTTCCATCACTTCTTTGATAATTTTCTTCACCTACGTTTTCTCAGTTTATTCTTTCTAAAGTTCTTACTAGTTAGATGTTGAACATTCTAAATTATTACCTATTTTGTTTGTTTTTTTCTTTAAATATTTCATTTCTTCTTTCTATGAAGATACTCTCCTCACTTTGACTTCCAATCCTTTGGTTGAATATTATTTTTATTTTGGCAATCATATGTTTAATGTCCAAGAGCTCTTCCTTTCTCTCTGAATCATCCTCTTCAAAAGTATCCTGTCTTTTGTGGATACAAGCTTTCTTTTTTGAAATCTATTTCTCTTCCCTGATGTACGTATGTTTCCTCCAATGTCACTTTTTGTTTGTTATTCTTTCTCTTTCACGTTGTTCAAATATCTAACAAGACTTTATTGTCAGTTGATATGTTAAAAAAATTGGCAGCAGAAAGGAAGACGGGGAGCTCTGTGTGGGCATATGTAATGCATCGAATATAATTGTCTAAATTCATAAGGGATAAGAATCAGGATCAGCACAAAGCTGGTTCCTATGAGGCTCAGGGTCAGGTTTTTCTTGCCTTCCCACTTGTCCATTATTTCTGACAACAGCCACTTCCCCTGTAGCACCCTCTACTTCTCTGCAGCATTCTATAATTTGTTGCAATGGCCACATAGAACTCACAAATCATACTCACAGCCATGGGGTTTCTTCGGGAAGTAACAAGCTACAACTCAGGATCAGGATAAACTTGGAAGTAACACTAAATACTTGGGATCAGTGCCAGGAAGCACACAGGCAAGGTCTGGAAGGGTCCCCAAAGTGGACAGCACATCCCTCCCTTCTTCAGTGATGGACAGCTTCGGACTAGGACAGCTCTCAGAGCAAAAGGCTCATGCAACAGATAAGCTCTCTGCTGGAACAGTTCTAAGACTGTTCTTGGCCGGGACCACTGCCCTCCTCCAGTGATCAGCGGGCATGAATTATCTGCTTGGCAGCAGCCTTCTCTGCCAGACAGCTGTCTTCTCTGCCATGCAGGCCTCTCTGCCGTTACACTCTCTGTGAGGAGGATTTTACAGTATTCTCTTACAATATCCAGGGGAAATATTAATGAAGAAAGAAGCTGCTACATGTGGTAAAAGAACACTGTGAGATTTTAAATTGTCCACCTACTACCCCCGACTCGCCACATCAGCAGCAGCTGTGAAGATGGCAGCCCATATTCCTGGTGCAGGTTTCTAGTGCCAAAGGGAGCAATATAGACCTTATTCTCAAAGAATTGAGGTTGTGTATTTCAACCTGTCTAGTGGCCCTCTGAAGGACTGACACATCTGACCCAGAGTATCCCCAAGGTTGGGGCAGCTTCCCATGTGGCATTTGCCAAAGGCATTTAAAGGCAAAAGTATTGGCTGTAGCAGCCTATGACAAGAGATAACAGTTGGGACAAGCAAGAGACAGACTGAAAAGCACAGGAAGAAAGGAGTTGAAGAGAGATATGGGAAAATAAGGGCTTTTAAACATTCCTGTGTATACCAGGGAATCTAGAAGGCCATACACTGCCTAGAGCTGTATATGTGCACAGAAAATGCCTGAGATGACCCTTAACTTTCATCTCTGGCTGACCTTCAGGCTATGAGCAAGCAGGCAGTGAAGGGTGAGGCAGAGTGGTGAACAACCTGGCTAAGTATTTAAGGAGTGCCATAACACAGATCCAATCTGCAAAGAGTGGGAGTGTATTTTTCTTTTCCTTTCCTTATTTGGCTCCAGACATTTAAGGAATCTGTCTTAGTTATCTAGTGCTGCTATAACAGAAATATCACAAGTTGATGGCTTTAACAGACAGAAATTTATTTTCTCATAGTTTAGGGGGCTAGAATTCTGAATTCAGGGTGCTGGCTTTCGGGGAAGCCTTTCTCTGTCAGCTCTAGAGGAATGTCCTTGTCTTTTTTGAGCCTCTGCTCCTGGACAATTTTCATCTGGCTTGGCATCTCTCTTCCCCCATCTCTGCTCTGCTTACTTGTTTAATCTCTTTTATATCTCAAGACACACCCTATACTAATCCCATCTCATTAACATAATAAAGACAACCCATTTCCAAATGGGATTATAATCACAGGCATAGAGGTTAGGATTTATGACACATATTTGGGGGGGGGGGACACAATTCAATCCATAACATTCCACCCTTTGGTTCTACAAAATTCATGTCCTTGCTACATGCAAAACACATTCACCCCATTACATCATCCCAAAAGTCTTAAATCAACTCCAAATCCAAAATCTCATCTTCTGAAGCATCTAAATCAAATATGGGTGAGACTTTAGGCATATCCACCCTGGGGCAAAATTCCTTTTCATCCGTGAACCTATGAAATCTAGATTACAAGTTATCTGTTTCCAAAGTACAATGGTGGAATAGGCACAAAGTAGACATTACCATTACAAATGGGAGAAATTGGAGGGCAAAAGGGGCTAACCGGCACCAAGCAGGTCCAAAACTCGGCAGAACAAATTACATGTGCTCTCAAGGCTTGAAAATACTTCTCTGTTCTCTGAGACCAACTGGGCAATGGCCCAGCCCTCCAGACTCTGGGTGTTGGCCACACCCTCTGGATTCTGGGTGTAGGCCCCTCGCAGGTGGGCTTCAGCTCTACCTTCCAGGCCGACTGGGACAGCAACTCTGCTCTCTCTGCTTTGGGCTGCCCCATAATGGGTGCATATGGAGGTCAGGTTATTAATGGATTCTTAGCTCGGGCCATCTCACAGTGAATCCAGTGGGTCCACGAATCCATCCTGTAGTAATTACCCCGCTTCCAGAATGCATAATCGGAATAGATATACTCAACAACTGGCAGAATCCCCACTTTGGACCCCTGACATGTGGTGTAAGGGCTATTACGGTAGGAAAAGCCAAGTGGAAGCCATTAGAATGGCCCATACCTAGAAAAACTGCTGTTGTTGTTGTTAGGTGCTGTCGAGTCAGTTCCGACTCATAGAGACTCTATGTACAACAAAAGGAAACACTGCCCAGACCTGAGCCATCCTCACAATTGTTGCTTTGTTTAAGCCCATTGTTGCAGCCACTGTGTCAATCCATCTCGTTGAGGGCCTTCCTCTTTTTCGCTGACCCTCTACTTAACAAGCATGATGTCATTCTCCAGGGACTGGTCCCTCCTGGTAACATGTCCAAAGTACATGCGACAAAGTGTCACCATCCTCGCTTCTAAGGAGCATTCTGGCTGTACTTCTTCCAAGACAGATTTGTTTGTTCTTCTGGCATTCCATGGTATACCCAATATTCTTCACCAACACCATAATTCAAAGGCATCAATTCTTCTTTGGTCTTCCTTATTCATTGTCCAGCTTTCACACGTATATGAGGTGACTGAAAATACCATGGCTTGGATCAAGCACACCTTAGTCCTCAAAGTGACATCTTTTGCTTTTTAACATTTTAAAGCTGTCTTTTGCAGCAGATTTGCCCAATGCAGTAAGTCATTTGATTTCTTGACTGCTGCTTCCATAGGCATTGATTGTGGATCCAAGTAGAATACAACAACTTGAATATTTTCTCCATTTATCATGATGTTGCTTATTGGTCCAGTTGTGAGGATTTTTATTTTCTTAATGTTAAGGTGTAATCCATACTAAGGCTGTATTCTTTGATCTTCATCAGTAAGTGCTTCAAATCCTCTTCCCTTTCAGCAAGCAAGGTTGTGTCATCTGCATATTGCAGGTTGTTAATGAGTCTTCTTCCAATCCTGATGTCCCTTTCTTTTCCATATAGCCCAGCTTCTTGGATTATTTGCTCAGCATATAAATTGAATAACTATGGTGAAAGGATACAACCCTGACGCATACCTTTCCTGATTTTAAATCATGCAATAGCCCCTTGTTCTGTTCGAATAACTGCCTCTTTGTCTATGTACAGGTTCCTCATGAGCACAATTAAGCATTCTGGAATTTCTACTCTTTGAAATGTTATCCTAATCCACACAGTCAAACGCCTTTGCATAGTCGATAAAACACAGGTAAACGTCTTTCTGGTATTCCCGGCTTTCAACCAAGATCCATCTGACATCAGCAATGATATCCCTCATTCCATGTGCTCTTCTGAATCTGGCTTAAATTTCTGGCAATTCCCTGTCGATGTACTACTGCAACAGTTTTTGAACGATCTTCAGCTAAATTTTACTTGTGCGTCATATTAATGATATTGTTCGATAATTTCCACATTCTGTTGGGTCACCTTTCTTTATAATGAGCACAAATATGGTTCTCTTCTAGTCAACTGACCAGGAAACTGTCTTCCAAATTTCTTGGCTTACATAAGTGAGCGCTTCCAGGTTTTCATCCATTTGTTGAAACATCTCAAGTGGTATTCCCTCAATTCTTGCAGCCTTGTTTTTCACCTATGCATTCAGTGCAGATTGGACTTCTTCCTTCAATACCATTGGTTCTTGATCATATGGTACCTCCTGAAATGGTTGAATGTCAACCAATTCTTTTTGGTACAGTGACTGTGTGTATTCCTTCCATCTTCTTTTGATGCTTCCTGCATCGTTCAATATTTTGCCCATAGAACCCTTCAATATTGCAACTCGAGGCTTGAATTTTTTCTTCAGTTCTTTCATCTTGAGAAATTCCAAGGTCTTTGCGCAGTTCATTATAATACTGTTCTTTGTCTATCTGAACCACCCTTTGAAATCTTGCAGCTCTTTCACTTCATCATTTCTTCCTTTCACTTTAGCTACTCTACATTCAAGAGCAAAGAAAATAATAAACCAAAAGCAATACTACATTCCTGAAGGGATGGCAGAGATTAGTGCTACCATCAAGGACTTGAAGGATGCAAGGGTGGAGATTCTCACCACATCCTCATTCAACTTTCCTATTTGGTCTGTGCAAAAAACAGATGGATCTGGGAAAACAAAAATGGATTGTCGAAAACTTAATCAGGTGGTGACTTCAATTGCAGCTGCTGTTCCTGATGTGGTTTCATTGCTTGAGCAAATTAATACATTTCCAGGTACCTGGTATGTGGCTATTGATCTGGCCAATGCCTTTTCCTTGATTCTGGTTTTGAAGTATCACCAGAAGCAGTCTGCCTTCAGATGGCAAGGCCAGCAATACACTTTCACTGTCCTGCCTCAGAGGTATATCAAATCTCTAGCACTATGTCATAATTTAGTCCTCTGGGACCTTGATCACTTTTCCCTTCCACAAGATGTCACATTGCTCCATTACATTGATAACATTATGCTGATTGGACCGAGTAAGGAAGAAGTATCGATGACTCTGGACTTATTGGTAAGACATTTGCATGCTAGAGGGTGAGAAATTAATGTAACAAAAATTCAGGCAACTTCCACCACACGGAAATTTTCAGAGGTCCAGTAGTGTGCGGCATGTCAAGTTATTCCTTCTAAAGTGAAGGACCAATTACATCTGGCCCCTCCTACAACTAAAAAGGAGGCACAATGCCTAGTGGGCCTCCTTGGATGTTTTGAAAGCAGTATATCCCTTCATTTGCGTGTGCTACTCTGGCCTATTCATCAAGTGACTCAAAAAGCTGCTAGTTTTGAGTGGGGCCTAGAAAAAGAAAAGGCTCTGCAACAGTTTCAGGTTGCTGTGTGAGCTGCTTTGTCACTTGGGCCATATTATCCAGCTGATCCAATGGTGGCTGAAGTGTCAGTGGCAGACAGAAATGCTGTTTAGAGTCTTTGGCAGGCCCCTATTGGTGAATCACAGCACATACCTTTAGGATTTTGAAGCACGTATCTGCCATCCTCTGCAGACAACTACTCTCCTTTTGAGAAACAGCTTTTTGCTTGTTACTGCGCCTTAGTAGAGACTGAATGCTTAACCATGAACCTCCAAGTCACCATGTGGCCTGAGCTACCCATCATGAACTGAGTGTTGTCTGACCCACAGAGTCATAAAGTCGGACATGCACAGCAGCACTCCATCATTAAATGGAAGTGGTATATACGAGATGGAGCTTGAGGAGGGCCTGAAGGCACAAGTTACATGAGGAAGTGGCCCAAATGCCAATGCTCCCCACTCCTGTCACGTTACCTTTCTTCTCCTAGTCTGCACCTCTGGCCTCATGGGGAGTTCCTTGCGATCAGTTGACTGAGGAAGAGAAAACTCGTCCCTGGTTTACAGATGGTTCTGTGTGATATGCAGGTACTACTTGGAAGAGGACAACAGCAGCACTGCAGCCCTTTCTGGGACCTCCCTGAAGGAAAGTGGTGAAGGGAAATCTCACTGGGCAGAACATCTGCAAGTACATCTGGTTTTCATTTTTCTTGGAGGGAGAGATGGCCAGATGTGTGATCGTATACTGATTCATGGGCTGTGGTCAATGGTTTGGCTGGATGGTCAGGGACTTGGAAGGAAAATGATTGGAAAATTGGTGAGAAGGAAGTATGGGGAAGAGGCATGTGGATAGACCACTCTATGTGGGCCAGAGAAGTGAAGATATTTGTGTCACCAAAGGATGACTTCAGCAGAAGAGAATTTTAACAATCAAGTGGATAAGATGACACATTTTGTGGATACCAGTCAGCCTCTTCCCCTAGCCACTCCTATCATTGCCCAATGGGCTCATGAACAAAGTAGCCATGGTAGCAGGGATGAAGGTTATACTTGGACTTAGCAACACGGATTTCCACTCATCAAGGCTGACTTGGCTACAACCATTGCTGACTGCCCAATCTGCCAGCAGCAGAGACCAACACTGAGTCCTAAATATGGCACCATTCCTAGGAGCAATCTGCCAGCAACCTGGTGGCAGGTTGAGTATATTAGACCACTTCCGTCTTGAAAGGGCAGTGTTTTGTTCTTGCTGGGATAGGTATTTACTCTGGATATGGATTTGCCTTCCCTGCATGCAATACTTCAGCCAAAACTACCATCTATGGACTTACAGAATGTCTTATCCACCGTCATGGTATCCCATACAGCATTGCCTCAGATCAAGGAACTCACTTCACAACAAATGAAGTCTAGCACTCGGCCCATACTCATGGAATTCACTGGTCTTACCATAATCCCTATCATCCTGAAGCAACTGGCTTGATAGAATGGTGGAATGGCCTTCTAAAGACACAATTACAGTGCCAGCTAGGTGGCAATGCTTTGCAGGCTTGGGGCAATGTTCTCCAGAAGGCTGTATATGCTCTAAACCAGCATCCAATATACGGTGCTGTTTCTCTCGTAGCCAGGATTCACAGGTCCAGGAATCAAGGGGTGGAAATGAGAGTGGCACCACTCACTATTACCCCTAGTGACCCACTCACAAAATTTTTGCTTCCTGTCTCTGTAACCCTAAGCTCTACGGGTCTAGAGATCTTAGTTACAAAGGAAGAATGCTCCCACCAGGAAACACAATACTGATTCCATTGAACTGGAAGTTAAGGGTGTCACCTGTCCACTTTGGGCTCCTCATGCCTCTGGATCAATAGGTAAAGAAGGGAGTTACTGTACTGGCTGTTGCGATTGATCCTGATAACTAAAAGGAGATTGGACTGATATTACATAATGGAAGTAAAGAAGAGTATGTCTGGAATACAGGGGATCCCTTAGGACATCTCTGAATACCACCATGCCCTGTAATTAAAGTAAAAGGAAAGCTAGAGCAACCCAATTCTGACTTGGCTACTAATGGCACAGACCCTTCAGGAATGAAGGCAAAGAACCCACCAGGCAAAGAACCACAACTAGCTGAGGTGCTTGCTGAGGGCAAAGGGAATATGGAATGAGTGGTGGAAGAAGGTAGTTCTAAATACCAGTTATGACCATGTGACCAGGTGCAGAAACGAGGACTGTTAGCAGATTGCCACATCTTTCTCCCATACAGCAGCTGGTGGGCTCAAACCGCTGACTTTTCAGTTAGCAGCCAAGCACTTAATCACTGCACCTCCAGATGTAAATGGGGCTAGCGTGTTTTTGGTTGTACACATGTTAGTTGTATCATGCTTGGTGCAAGTGTGACTTTATAATTGTCTTTATTTAAAGATTACGTATGGTTTAAGGAGATGTGTACAAGTGCCAGGTTGACAAGGGGTGGACTGTGATGGTTAAGGTTATGTGCTAACTTGGCTAGGCCATGATTCTCAGTGGTTTGGCAGATATTACGTAATCATCCTCCATTTTGTGATATCATGTGAGCAGCCAATCAGTTGAAAGGGGAGTTTCCTTGGGGGTGTGGCCTGAATTCAATATATACGCATGTTCTGGCAAAGCTCTCTCTCTCAATACTGCTTCCAACTTGTCATCTTCTGACCTCTGGTTCTTCAAACACGAGCCAGCAGCCTGCCACCTGACCTGCAGATTTGGGGATTCACCAGCTCCCACAGCCCTGTGAGCCAGCAGCCTGCCATGTGACGTAGCAATTTTGGGTTCATCAGCCCCTGCAACCATGTGAGTTAGGAGAAGTCTCTAGCCTGATGTCTGACCTATGGATTTGGGACTTGCCAGCCTCCACAACTGCATGAGCCATTTCCTTGAAATGAATCTCTCTCTCTCTCTATATATATATATATATATACACACACGTATATATATAATTATTTATATACGCTTCACTGGTTTTTCTCTTCTTGAGAACCCAGCCTAAGACAGATTGAATAAGTACTGTGAAAAGATACAACTCTGACACACACCTTTCCTGATTTTAAACCATGCAGTATCCCCTTGCACTGTTCGAACGACTGCCTCTTGGTCTATGTACAGGTTCCTCATGGCACAATTAAGTGTTCTGGAATTCCCATTCTTCTCAATGTTATCCATACTTTGTTATGATCCACGCAGTCAAATGCCTTTGCATAATCTATGAAACATAGGTAAACATCTTTCTAGTATTCTCTTTCAGCCAAGATCGATCTCACATCAGCAATGATATCCCTAGTTCCATGTCCTCTTTTGACTATGGCTTGAATTTCTGGCAGTTCCCTGTTGATATGCCTCTGCAACCGTTTTTGATGATCTTCAGCAAACTTTGACTTGTACATGATATTAATGATATTTTTCGATAATTTCCACATTCTGTTGGATCACCTTTCTTTGGAATGGGCAGAAATATGGATCTCTTCCAGTTGGTTGACCAAGGAGCTGTCTTCCAAATTTCTTGGCATTGATGAGTGAGCACCTCCAGCACTACGTCCCTTTGTTGAAACATCTCAACTGGTATTCCCTCAGTTCCTGGAGTCTTGTTTTTCACCAATGCCTCCAGTGCAGCTTGGACTTTTTTCTTCAATACCATCGGTTCTTGATCATATGCTACCTCCTGAAATGGTTGAAGGTCTACCAATTCTTTTTGGTACAGTGACTCTGTGTATTCCTTCCACCTTCTTCTGATGCTTCCTGCGTTATTGAATATTTTGTCCATAGAATCCTTCAATATTGCAACTCGAGGCTTGAAGTTTTTCTTCAGTTCTTTCAGCTTGAGAAATGCCGAGCTGTTCTTCACTTTTGGTTTTCTAACTCCAGGTCTTTGCATATTTCATTATAATATCTTACTTTGTCTTCTCGAGCTGCCTTTGAAATCTTCTGTTAAGCTCTTTTACTTCATCTTTTCTTCCATTCCCTTTGGCTACTCTACGTTCAAGATCAAGTGTCAGAGTCTCTTCTGACATCCATTTTGGTCTTTTCTTTCTTTCCTGTCTTTTTAATGACCTTTTGCTTTTTTCGTGTATGATGTCCTTGATGTCTTCCCACAACTCGTCTGGTCTTCAGTCATTAGTGTTCAACACGTCAAGTCTAGAGATGGTTTCAGAATTCAGGTTGGATATACTCAAGGTCATATTTTGGCTCTCATGGACTTGTTTTAATTTTCTTCAGCTTCAACTTGAAGTTACATACGCGCAATTGATGGTCTGTTCTGCAGTCGGTCTCTGGCCTTGTTCTAACAGTTGATATTGGGCTTTTCCATTGTCTCGTTCCACAGATTTGATTCCTGTGTTTTCCATCCGGAGACGTCCACATGTACGGTCACTGTTTATGTTGTTGAAAAAAAGGTATTTGCAATGAATAAGTCACTGATCTTGCACAAATTCAATCATTTGATCTCTGGCATCGTTTCTATCACCAAGGCCATATTTTCCAACTACCGATCCTTCTTCGTTTCCAACTTTTACATTCCAACCATCTGTAATTACCAATGCATCTTGATTGCATGTTTGATCAATTTCAGACTGTAGAAGTTGGTGAAAACTTCAATGTCCTCAACTTTGGCATTAGTGGTTGGTGCATAAATGTGAATAATAGTTGTTTTAACTGGTCTTCCTTGTAGGCATATGAATATTATCCTATCACTGACAATGTACTTCAGGATAGATCTTGAAATGTTCTTTTTGATGATGAATGCTACATCATTCCTCTCCAGTTTGTCATTCCCGGCAGAGTAGACCATATGACTGTATGATTCAAAATGTCCAAAAGAAGTCCATTTCTGCTCACTAATGCCTACAATATTGATCTTTATGCATTCTATTTCATTTTTGACAACTTCCAATTTTCCTAGATTCATACTTTGTACATTCCACATTCTGATTATTAATGGATGTTTGCAGCTGTTTCTTCTCAATTTGAGTCGTGCCACATCAGCAAATGAATTGAATTATGTCCCCCCTACCAAAACTGCTGTACATCCTAATCCATAAACCTGTGATTATAGAAGGATCAGCAGTTGAAAAATATGGCCTTGGTGATAGAAAAGATGCCGGAGATCACATGATAGAATTTTTGTAAGACCAACGATTTATTCATAGCAAATACCTTTTTTCAACAACATAAACAGTGACTATACAGATGGACTATACAGGAATCAAATTGACTACAGCTGTGGAAAGAGACAATGGAGAAGCTCAATGTCATCAGTCCGAAAAAGGCCATGAGCAGACCATCAATTGCTCATATGCAAGTTCAAGTTGAAGCTGAAGAAAATTAAAACAAGTCCATGAGAGCCAAAGTACGAACTTCAGTATATCCCACCTGAATTTAGAGACCATCTCAAGAACAGATTTGATGCACTGAACACTAATGACCAAAGACCAGACAAGTTGTGGGATGACATCAAGGACATCATGTAAGAAGAAAGCAAGAGGTCATTAAGAAGACAGGAAAGAAAGAAAAGACCAAAATAGATTTTAGAAGAGACTCTGAAACTTGCTTTTGAACGAAGAGTAGCTAAAATAAAAGGAAGAAATTATGAAGTAAAAAACGTGAACAGAAGATTTCAATGGGTGGCTGGAGAAGACAAAGTAAAGTATTATAATGAAATGTGCAAAGTCCTGGAGTTAAAAAACAAAAGGGAAGAATACGCTCCACATTTCTCAAGCTGAAAGAACTGAAGAAAAAATTCAAGCCTTGAGTTGCAATATCGAAGGACTCTATGGGCGAAATATTGAGTGACTCAGGAAGCATCAAAAGAAGATGGAAGGAATACACAGAATCACTGTACCAAGAAGAATTGGTTGATGTCCATCCATTTCAGGAGGCAGCATATGATCAAGAACCAACGTTACTGAAGGAAGAAGTCTAAGTTGTACCGAATGCATTGGTGAAAAACAAGGCTCCAGGAATTGACAGAATACCAACTGAGATGTTTCAACAAACGGATGAAACGCTGGAAGTGCTTACTTGTCTAAGCCAGGAAATTTGGAAGACAGCTACCTGGCCAACCGACTGGAAGAGATCCATATTTGTGCCCGTTCCAAAGAAAGGTGATCCAATAGAATGAGGAAATTATTGAACAATATCACTAATATGATGTGCATTAAAATTTTGCTGAAGATCATTCAGAAGTGGTTGCAGCAGTATATCAACAGAGAACTGTCAGAAGTTCAAGCTGGATTCAGAAGAGAATGCACAATCAGGGATATCATTGCTGATGTCAGATGAATCCTGGCGGAAAGCAGAGAACACCTGAAAGATGTTTACTTGTGTTTAATTGACTACGCAAAAGCATTGAACTGTGTGGATCATGACAAATTATGGATAACACTGAGAAGAACAGGAATTCCAGAACACTTAATCTTCTCATGAGGAACATGTACATAGACCAAGAGGCAGTCATTTGAACAGAACAAGGGGATACTACCTGGTTTAAAATCAGGAAAGGTGTGTGTCAGGGTTGTATCCTTTCACAGTACTTATTCAATCTATGCTGAGCAAATAATCTGAGAAGCTGGAATAATGTGGCTTCAGGAGTCGAGGAAGACTCATTAACAAACTGCGATATGCAGATGACACAACCTTGCTTGTTGAAAGGGAAGAGGACTTGAAGCACTTACTGATAAAGATCAAAGAATGCAGCCTTCAGTATGGATTACACCTTAACATAAAGAAAAGAAAAATCCTCACAACTGGACCAGTAAGCAACATCATGATAAATGAAGAAAAGATTGACATTGCAAAGGATTTCATTCTACCTGGATCCAAAATCAACGCCCATTGAAGCAGCAGTCAGAAAATCAAACAAGAAAGACCTCTTTAAAATGTTCAAAAGCGAAGATGTCACTTTGAGGACTTAGGTGCGCCTTACCTAGTCATGGTATTTTCAATCACCTCCTACGCACGGAAAGCTGGACAGTGAATAAGAAAGACTGAAGAAGAACTGATGCATTTTAATATGGTTTTGGGGAAGAATATTGAATATACCACGGACTGCCAAAAGAATAAACAAATCTGTCTTGGAAGAAATACAGCCAGAATGCTCCTTAGAAGCGAGGTAGTGACACTTTATCCACTTACTTTGGACATGTTATCAGCAGGGACCAGTCCCAGAAGGACATCATGCTTGTTGAGTCGAGGGTCAGAGAAAAAGAAGAGGACCCTCAACGAGATGGACTGACACAGTGGCTCCAACAATGGGCTCAAACAGCAATGATTGTGAGGATAACCGGGCAGTGTTTTGTTCTGTTGTTCAGGGGGTCGCTATGAGTCAGAATTTACTTGATGGCATCTAACAACAACAACATTTGTTATTGTCTTCTTTCAGATTATTTTGTACTAAATGAAAATCATAGAATCAAGGGTCTAATCCAACATTAACTGCAATCAAAGAGTGATTCCTTGATTTCACTTTACTATTTCTGAATTATGAATAAAGATTATATCTGTAAAAAAAAAAAAAACTCAGTGAACATATTTTGCAGCCACCTTAACAAAGTAAAAGAGAAAATTAGGCACCAGAGGATGAAAAGATATTATCCAGAATGCAGTGCATCTTTATGTTGAGTCAGCCCTCAATTCATGGTGACCCCATGCAATGAAATAAAACTGTTGCCCAGTCCTGCACCAATCAGACCACTGTGTTCCATAGGGCTTTCCTGAGTGATTTTTGGAAACAGATTGCCAGGTCTTTCTCCTATAGTCTTTTATATCCACATTGATATTGTCTGCTTTTTTCTATCAGATACTGCAAGAAAGATCTTAAAAATCTCTCAGTATTAGCATGGGTTTTTTAATTTTTCTTGTTCTTTAATTTTTTTGTCATATGTTTTGAAGTTATATTTTTAGGTGATACAAATTTTTTAATTATTTTTTTCTAGGGAAGCAAACTTATCATTATAAAATGTCCCTCTTTGTTTTTGATTTTTTTCTTTAAAACATCTTTTGCCTGATATCATTATAGCCTCATAGCTTTCTTTTGGTATTTGGTTAGTATATTCTTCTCCGTCTTTTTACTTTCAATATTTCTATATCCATATATTTTGCATACCTGTTTTGTAAGCAGTATATAGTTGGATTTTTTTATTACTGTCCGACCATATTTGTCTCTTAACTGGAGTAAAGTTTCCAAATAAACTTTATTTTAGAATAGTTTTAAATTTACAAAAATATCTGCAAAGATATTGCAGAGAGTTCCCATATACCCCCCCCCATTTTCCTCCATTGTTAATGTCTTACATTACCATGGTATATTTGTCACAACTGAAAAAACAACAATTTCACATTACTATTAACTGAACTCCAGACTTTATTTGAATTTTACTAGTTTTTTCACTAATGTTCTTTTTCTGTTCCAGGACCCTGTCCGATATACCCCAAAATATTAATTGGTTGTGCAACCCTACCCTTAATCAGTGTCATTTTTCCATCACCGTAAACCAAAACTCAGTACTCCATAAGCAATAATTCCCTCTTCCTCATTCTCCAATCCCTGGTAAATACTAAAAAACTTTGGTTTCTATACGTTTGCCTGTTCTTGTCTTTTCATATAAGTGAGGTCATGCAATATTAGTTCTTTTGTGATTGGCTTATTTCACTAACCATAATGTCTTAAAGTTGTATCTATATTGTAGCATGTATCAAGACTTAATTTCTCTTACTGGCTGAGTACTATTTCATTGTATGTATGTACCACATTGTTTTATCCATTCATACATTGATGGACGTTTATGTTGTTTCCACCTTTTGCCTATTATGAATGCAGTGAACACTGGTATACAAGTATCTGTTTGAATCTCTGATTTCAAGTCTTTTGGGTATATCCCTAGGAATAGAGTTGCTGAATCATATGGTAGTTCTATTTTCAGTTTTTTGAGGAACTGCCATACCGTTTTCCACAACAGCTGTACCATTTTGCATTCCCACCAGCAATGGATAAGGCATCCATTTTCCATACATTCTCACCAGTATTTATTATTTTCTGTTTTTTTAAAGCTTACAGGAGGTTCCTTGCCTCCTTTCTGCCTCTTCTCTTGCCTTTTCTCCTTTCTGCTTCTTCCTGCTTCCTGTCTGAAAAACCTCTGGGAGGTTCGCTTCATATATATACAAACTCCTCATCAATTTCAAGGCTTGGCCCTCCCACCGGGGCCATGAACTGACCAATCCCCTCTCGGTAGGCTGAAGACACTTCATTTGTATAGTAGGCTATAGTAAATTCATTTGCATAAAATATTGACCAATCCCCACAAGGTACATACCAATCACAGGGCAGGCTGCAACCCAGGACTAGACAAAAAGTATCAAACCAAGCTGTTTACAGCTTACTCAGGAAATGTAACAAACCGACTGGGTAGAAAACTAGGGCAAATTTCACTCCTCAGGGCTTAGGGGAAAAAGTTCTCAAGCTGTTTTTCCGAAGAACCAAGATAAAAGGCCACATAAAGGAACTCATTTCACCACAGAAGCAGACTGCCACGTCTTGCTCCCACAAAGCAGCTGGAGGGTTCAAAACACCAATCTTTCAGTTAGCAGCTGAGCACTTAACCACCGTGCCACCGGGCTCATTTTATCCATCCTAAAAAAACTGTACCTGTTGCTGTCAAGTCGACTCTGAATCATAGTGACTATCTTAGTTATCTAGTGCTGCTATAACAGAAACACCACAAGTGGATGGCTTTGACAGAAATTTATTTTCTCATAGTTTAGGAGGCTAGAAGTCCAAATTCAGGGTGCTGGCTTTCGGGGAAGGCATCCTCTCTCTCTGTTGGCTAGTGGAAGGTACTTTTCTCTTTGAGCTTCTGTTCCTGGGCGATCTTCACGTAGCTTGGCATCTCTCTTCCCCCATCTCTGCTCTGCTCATTTATATCTCAAAAGAGATTAACTCAAGACACACCCTACACTGATCCCATATCATTAACATAACAAAGACAACCCATTTCCAAATGGGATTATAACCACAGGCATAGAGGTTAGAATTTACAATACATATTTTTGGGGGGCACAATTCATCCATAAGTGTATCTCTTGTAAACAGTATATAGTTGGGTCATTTTTTTTTTTTAAATTCATTCTGCCACTGTCTGCCTTTTGGTTGGAGCATTTAGCCCATTTAAATTCATTGTAATTATTGATAAGAATTGACTTATTCTGCCATTTTGTTATTTATTTTTCTGCGTCTTAGGCCTTCTTTGTCATTGTCCTTTACTACTGCTTGCTTTTGTGTTTTCTTGTTTCATTGTAGTGAGCCATTCTAGTTCCCTTCTCCTTTCTTTTTTGTGTATGTTTTTTAGATGTTTTCTTAGCGGTTACCAAGAATTTTACATTTAACATCTTGTGTTTATAACATCCTAGGGTAAGTTGGTACCAACTTCAACATACAAGAAGTTCTATACCTATACCATTCCTCCCCTCCCCATTTTGTTGTTATTGTTATCACTAATTATGTCTTTATATTTCATTTGCCCTGTAACATAATTTTATCCTTGCTTTTTATACATGTTATTAAAAAGCATGAAGGAGAAAACAATTAGAATGATCAAGCATGAATACTTATTACTATCCCTATACTTATCCATGCAATTACCTTTATTAGGGATCTTTCTTTCTATGAATGACTTTGAGTTACTTTCTAGTGTCTTTTCTCTTCCATCTATAAGACTACCATTAGTATTTTTCTGTAGGGCCAGTCTGGTGAACTCTCTCAGCTTCTGTTTATCTGGGAATGTTTTAATTTCACCCTCATTCTTGAAGGACAGCTTCGCTGGGTAGAGTATTCTTGGTTGGCAGCTTTTTTTTTTTCCCAGCACTTTAAACACATCCTTCCATTGCCCTCTGTCCTCTGATGTTTCTGAGCAGAAATTGGCATTTAATCTTATTGGGGCTCCTTTGTATGTGACAGTTTGCTTCTGTCTAACTACTTTCACTCTCTTTAGCCTTACTTTTTGAGAACCTGACTATGATGTGTCTCAGCGTAAATATCTTTGGGTTTACCCTGTTTGGGGTTCTTTGAGCTTCTTAGATGTCCTTCATCAGACTGGGGAAATTTTCTGTCATTTTTTTCTTCAAAAACTCTTTCTGTCCCTTTCTCTCTCTCATCTCCTTCTGGAATTTCCATGATGCATATATGGGTATCTTGTTGTTGTCCCATAACTCCATTAAACTGTGTTCAGCCTTCTTGAGCCTCTTTTCTTGTTGGTCTTCAGCCTCTGTAATTTTGACTATCTTATCCTCTAATTCACTTATTCTTTCTTCTGCCTGATTAAATCTGTTGTTAAATCCTTTCATTGTGTTTCTCATTTCAATTATTGTCCCTTTCAGTTGCAATATTTCTGTTTGGTTTCTTTTTATCTGTTTTTTTAAATCCTCGTTTTGTTCCTGCACTGTTTTCCTTATTTCTCTTAGATCTTCGTGTTTTCCCTTAACTCTTTAATTATGTTTAACATTGTTGTATTATTGTAAGATGGCCATAGTAGTAATAACAGAATCAGAACCTGTCTAACTTCATGGCGGATAATGAGAATCACCATCAGCACAAAGCTAATTTCCATGAGGTAGAGGTCAGACACACCTCCAATCTCTTTACCAATTCTGACACCAGCCGTCCCTCCCACAGCACTCTCTACTTCTCCTCTGGGTTTGATCGATTGGAATGGCCACACAGAACTCACAGACCATATTTAACCATTAAGTGGTTTATTAAGGAAATAACAGGGTACAACTTGGGATCAGGATCAAGAGGCTACAACTCGGATCAGGATCAGGAAGCATGGGGCAAAGTCTCCCTTCTTCAGTGCAGCACAGCTCTCTTAGCTCCTCTCAGCCATGCAAGCAAGCAGGCCCTTCTCTCGGCCATAGAGGACTCCTCTAAGACCCTTGAGGACAGGCTCCTCTCGGCCCCTTCAGGACAGGCTCCTCTTGGCCCTGCTATCACCACTGGCTCTGCTGCTGGGCCCCTTCTGGGCCTATCACTGTCTTCAGTATTACAGCCCTTGACCCGTGTTACAGCTCTTTGAAGAGGCTCCTTGTCTTCTCTCTTTCTACTTCTCTCTTATTCCTTCCTTCTCCTTCTTCCTGCTTCTCTTTCTACTTCTTTCTCTCTCTAAAACTTCTGTGGGGCTGGCTACTTAAACACACAAACTCCTTGTCAATTTCAAGGCATGACCCTCCCACCAGGGACACGAACTGACCAATCCCCTCTTGGCAGGCCACAGACACTTCATTTGTATAGTAGGCTACAACTCACCTCATCTGCATAGTCTGCTGACCAATCCCTGCAAGGTGCATACCAATCACAGGGAAGGCTGCAGCCCAGAACCAGATAAAAACTATCAAAACCAAGTTGTTTACAGCTTACCCAGGAAATGTCAATCATTCTGAACAAAAGTAACAAACCCTCTGGGGTTGAAACCAGGGCAAAGGTAACTCCTCAGGACTTAGGGAAAAAAATCTCTCGAGTTGTTTTTCCAAAGAACCAAGACAAAAGGTCACATAAAGGAACTCATTTCACCACAATTATATCCTTCCATTCTTTTCATTGTTCAGTCTTCCATAGATGCAGTTTCACTCCCTTTGTCATGTTCATTTGCAGGGGTCATCATTTCTCCTTTCTTTGTGTGTCATGATTTTTTGCTGGAGCACTGGAATTTTCAAGGGTGCTGACTTTTCAGTTCTCTCCAGTTTTGATGTTTCTGCCTGCACTACTTTTTGCAAAAAATTCTTACATGGGCTGAGCCTTCGGCTCTCGCTTACCATTTCCTCTCCCTTTCTCTGATAGCTCTTTCTCCCTCCTTGGTTTAATTAGGATTTGAAAGTTCCAGAAGGCAGTTTTCAACTTTCAATGTCTCCCAAACACACCAGAGAACACCCTGTGTTCAATCTGTCCACCATGGGGTGCAGTCCTCTCTCTCTCTCTCTGGTTATTACCCCCTTTCCTTCTCTGTTTCTGCATCCCCGTTTTCAGTTGGAAAACTCACACTCAGTGAGCCCCTTCAGAGCTGGGTGTTGCCCTCCAGTTTTGCCCATGGCTTTCTTCCCTGCTGTGTGGGGGCTGCTTATATCTGAGCTGGCATTCAGAGCAAGCACAGGCAGACTTTCCTCTGTTTCCGGAGGAGGAGGGACTTACACTCCCCAGAAGGACCTCCAAGAGATCCTTCTTGTTGGTTTCAGAGGCCCACTGACCCTGTGGTGGTTGGGGGAGCAGTCTCCACTTAGGTGACCCACCTCCTGGCTCCTCTGCAGGGAACCGTCTGTAGAAATTTGTATCAGTCCAGCAGCCAACAGTAACTGGGTGGGTTAGGGGCTGTCACGCTCCAAACAGACCCCCAGGGAGGTCTGCCTTGTTGCTGTCAGAGCCCACCCCATAGTATGTTGGCTGTGGGTATAGCCTCCACTCAAGATGCCTGCTTCCTAGCACACAGCAGTCTCAGTCAGCAGACCTCAGCATGAGTGGAAGTGGGGACAGACAAACCAAAACTGACCCCCAGGGAGGTCTGTCTTGTTGGTTTCAGAAGTCTGAACTATGGGGTGAGCAGGAAGGCAGGTAGACTGCTGACTATGGGAGCAAATTCCACTGTAGGACTCTTCTCTAGCAATTCGCAGCAGCCTTGCAACTGACAGTGTCCAGAGGTAGGAGGAGATTTCATGCTCCAAATGGACCCCCAGGGAGGTCTGCCATGTTGGGATCAGAACACCCTGTAGTACGTTGGCTGTGGGAGTAGCCTCCACTTAAGATCCCTGCTTCCTGGCACACAGCTGCCTCAGTCAACAGTCCTCAGCACTAACAATAAGGGAAAATAGACCTGAACTGTTCCCCCGGGAGGTCCGTCCTGTTGGTTACAGAGGCCTGAGCTATGGGGTGCACAGGGAGGCAGGTAGAGTGTTGACTATGGGAGCAGACTCCACTGCAAGGGTCTTCTGTAGTAATTTGCAGCCGCTTTGCAGCTTACAGCGTCCAGGTTGGGGAAGCACCAGCATACTCTGAACAGACCCCTGGGGAGGTCTGTCTTGTTGATTTTAGAGCAGAAGTTTGGGGTCCTCTCTCTTTGTACAGGCAGTTAGGAAAACAGGCTCTTTTGCTGGGGCCACTTCCCCAGTTCACAGCAGCTGATGGCCCGCATGGCTGGTAGGAGGAGCAGGGATGGTGGGAGAAGCAATTCTCCTACCATATGCGACTTTTGATTTGTTGGTTCTTGCCTGTCTGCAGTTCCCCACTGCTTTCCTCTGCTGTCCTATTAGGAGTCCCTCAAAACCCATCCACTGAGTTTTTTATTTCAGTTATATTTTTCAGTTCTTAATTTTCATTTAGTTCTCTTTATTGCTTCGGCTTTCAATCTTTTCACTTGTTTCAAGCATGTTTGTAATTGCTTTTTGAAGCATTTTTAAGATGATTGCTCTAAAATCTTTGTCCAATAATTCTAACATCTCTATCATCTTGATGTTGGCATCTATTCAATGTCTTGTTTCATTGAGTTTAAAACTTGGACATTTTAGTATTATGTAATGAAATCCCAGATCTTATTTAAACCTTGTTTTAACTGGCTTTCTCTGACACCATTCAGGCAGAGGAAGAGGAGGCAGGGGAAGGAGAAGAGGTGTCATCTAATTATTGCCAGGTGGAGGTAGAAGTCCAGGTTCTCCACTCAGCCTCCAGTGACACTTGGGGGGAATTCTCATTACTGCTGGTCAAGGTGGGAGTTCTGGCCCCGCGACACCACTGTGGAAGTGGCCTCATTACCGGTGGTTGATGGTGAAATTCCTGACTCTACATGAGGCCTCCTCTGACACAGCCCCAAAGGAGTGGAGGGGTGCATCATTACCACTGGGTTGGAGCAGAAGTCCAGTTTCCCTATGTGATCTCCACTGATGGGAGAGGGCAAAAGAGGGGAACTTATTACTGGCTGGTGGGGATGAAATCTTGGCCCCCTACTTGGCATTCTCTGACACCATCCTAGTGGAGGTGTTGAGTTCCTTGTTACAGACTCTCAAAGGTGAACATCTAGGCTCCCCACTAGCCTTTGCTGGAGTGGGTGGGGATGCGACACAGTGTTTTCTGTGATGTTTGGCTGGAGTAGAGTGGTTATTGTTGAAAAGTTTTCTGTCTTGCAAGGATACTCCTCTCCTGGTCCTTCGGCTAGAAAGAGTAGATGTTTGTTGGGGCTTTTTTTGTCTGCACACATTGGTGTTTCCAGGTTCCCAGCCTCTTCAAATCCAAGTCTGGTATATACGAGGCCAAAAGAAAAGCTGGGGGATTCACCACTGTGTCGTTCCTTAGACCCCAAGGTCCCTAGCTGGTCTGCCATCTTCTCTCCACCTTTCAGAGTCTTATGTTTGTTTTATATATGTCCACGATTTTTAGTTATCAGTATGAATAAGGGGACAGTACAACTACTCCATCTTCCTGGAAGTGGAAGTGCAAGCTATACTTTTTTAAAATTTTTTTATTGTACTTTAGATGAAGGTTTACAGAACAAATAGTTTCTCATTAAACAGTTAGTACACATATTGTTTTTTGACATTGGTTAACAAT
>NW_004444016.1:7872486-7877424 GCF_000243295.1 Trichechus manatus latirostris | reverse complement strand
TGTCCCTTCTCAACCTTGGGTTCCCTATCACCAGCTTTCCTGTCCCCTCCTGCCTTCTAGTCTTTGTCCCTGGACTGCTGTGCTCATTAGTCCTGTTTTGTTTTATGAGGCTGTCCAATCCCCAGCTGAACGGTGAGCTTCAGGAGGGGCTTCACCACTGAGCTAAAAGGGTGTCCGGGGGCCATACTCTGCAAGCTATATTTTTAAAACCACAAATTATTCCATTGTACCCATAAACCCTGCAATTCCTCATTCACCAATCTAAAAGGCTTGACTTGCCATTTTAGAACTGTACATCAATACAACAAAGCACAGTTATGTTTGGAAAAAGTCAAACAAGAATCAAAAAGGAATCTGTCATATGTAAACAGATACTTGCCTATAAATTTAAGGAGTGTAATAAACACTTCCTGAATTCCAAACCTCTTGCTAAGCACTATAATGACTCTTATAATCTAGACTATATTGAGGAACCTGAAGTATTTCCATACAGCAATGAAAATAAACAATTGTTACACACAAAATAGATGGATCTAGAAAAATAATGAGAAAAGCAGACATGTGTATTATTTCATTAATATAAAGTTGAAAATGTAGTAAAACTAAATTATAGCTTTAGAAGTCACCAAAAGGCTTTCCTTTGGGGACAAGGGTGGAAGTACTGACCAGGAGGAACTGTAGGAGGGTTCTATTTATTGATCTGTGTAGTGGAAACATGATTTGCTCACTTTGTATTAATTCATAGAGATTTACACTTAGGATTTGTGTGCCTTTTTGGAAAACGTTATGTTTTATTTTTAAAAGTTTTATTTTTATTTTTAAAAAGATGCACATTATTCAGCACTCCAGGTTAAATAAAAAGAATTTATTTTATACTCTTAAATAAAATATTTTAAATACTTTTGTCATTAAAAGAAAACACAACGAGAAATCACATTACAACCATAAAGTGGAAAAAAATTTTAAAGCTGTACAATGCCAAATATTGGGGAGGGTGTGGAGCAATATAAACTCTGATACACTGCTGGTAGAAGTGTAAACTGGTACAAACACTTTGGAAAATTGGCAGTGACTAGTAAAATTGAGGACATGCATACACTATATACTCAGCAATTTCACTTCTAGGTATATAGCTGGGAGAAATGTATGCTAAAGTACAGCAGGACACATGTAAAGGACATGAACATCTCTGTTTTTTTCTGGATTTTGACTATTATGAACAATGAACCAAAACTGGAAAAAAATGTAAATGTCCATCAGTATTAGAATGACTAAATAAATCATGTTACAGCATTAAATGGAACATTAAACTCAATAAGAACTAAAGACAGCTACACAACACAGCATGGATCTTACAAACATATTTTTGACCAAAAGAAACAAAATTCAAATACACTCTTGAGTAAAAGAAGCAAAACATAAAAATTATATCAAATATCATCCCATTTATGACAGACAAAAAAATCAAAAATAGCAAAACTATACTATAAAGATCAAGCATTCATATATACATGGTAAAGATATAAAGAAACGTGAGTAAAGTATCATAAAAATCAGGGTAGTGGTTATTTTAGAAGACAGTGAAGGGGTCGTGATTACCAAAGACAGACGGGGGGTTCTGGAATGTTGGCAGTGTTTTATTTCTTGACCTTAGCAGTGATTATATAGGTGTTCACTTTATAATTACTTCTTTAAATATACATGTAAGCTTTGTAAATTTTTTGCATGTATATTTCTCAGCTTTAAAATGTTTAAAGAGTAGAAAAATTATATAGTCATCATAAACATACGTGCACTTAACAATCTAATCTCAAATTATAGCTAATAGAAAAAATATATAAATCAACAATTGCATTTGGAAAAAATGTTAATGCATATCTCTAAGAACTAGTAAATTAAGTAGACATATAAATAGTATGAATATGAATAAGATGAATATACAATTTTTAAAAATATATATGTATATAGCCAAATAAATAAAAAACAGGCATTGAACATGCACAGAACATTTACAATAGACCAGGTACTAGGCCACAAAGGAAGCTTCAATAAATTCCACAGAGTCTATTCCATTCAGACAATGTTCTCCAACTACAACACAATCATGGAATTAATGTTTCAAAATAATTAAAATAAAATCCCCCATGTTTAAAAACTAAACAACATATTATTAAACAACACAAATTAAAAAATAAATACTTGACAGACTTACTGGACTGGCAGAGATCTGGGGAACCCCCGAGACTATCACACTGAGATACCCTTTAAACTTTGAACTGAAACTAATCCCAGATGTCACCTTTCAACTAAATAGCAGATTGGCTCATAAAATGAACAATATTACTTGTGAGTACTGTGATATATATATATATGTTTTATATATACATACATATTTTTATATATGCATATATAAATATATATATATGGAGCCCTGGTGGCACAGAGGTTAAGAGCTATGGCTACTAACCAAAAGATTGGCAGTTCAAATCCACCAGATGCTCCTTGGAAACCCTATGAGGCAGTTCTACTCAGTCCTATAGGGTCACTATGAGTCAGAATCGACTCAATGGCAATGGGTTTGGTTTTATATATATATACATCATATAAAATATACATATATGTATATATATAATCATCTATTTGAGACCAAATGGCCAACATTTACCCTAAAGCAAAGCTGAGAAGGTCGGGGGGGGGGCGGGGGCAGGAAAGCAAAAATAATAGAAAATGGAACAGTCAGAACTGAAATAATGAGAATGTTGATGTAATGTGGAAAATATAACCAATGTCATTAAACAATATATGCAGAACCTGTTAATTTGCTGTATAAACTTTCATCAAAAACTCAATAAAACATTTAAAAATATATAAATACTTAGAACTGAATAAAACACTACATAATAGAATTTGTGTAAAATAGCTAACCCAGTACTTAAAGGCAAATTTATAGTTTTAAATACACTAAGAAAGAAATATTGCTAAAAACAACTGCACTGACACCTACCTCACACCACATACAAAAGATAACACAAAATGAATCAACAACCTAAATATAAGAGATAAAACTCTAAAAGAAAACATAGAAGACAAAGTGGGAGGCCTCATACTACCTGATTTTAGAAACTACTACACTGCCACGGTAGTCAAAACAGCCTGGTACTGGTACAACAACAGATACATAGACCAGTGGAACAGAATTGAGAATCCAGATATAAGCTCATCCACCTATGAGCAGCTGATATTTGACAAAGGCCCAAAGTCCGATAATTGGGGAAAAGACAGTCTCTTTAACAAATGGTGCTTGTATAACTCGATATCCATGTGCAAAAAACTGAAACAAGACCCATACCTCACACCATGCACAAAAACTAACTCAAATGGATCAAAGACCTAAATATAAAATATAAAATGATAAAGATCATGGAAAAAAAATAGGGATAACACTAGGAGTGCTAATACATGGCACAAACAGAATATGAACCATAAGTAACAATGCACAAACACCAGAAGAGAAACTAGATAACTGGGAGCTCCTAAAAATCAAACACTTATGCTCATCAAAAGACTTCACCAAAAGAGCAAAAAGACAACCTACAGACTGGGGAAAAAAAATTTGGCTATGACAAATAAAATCAGCGTCTAATCTCTAAAATCTACAAGATACTGCAAAACCGCAACAACAAAAAGACAAACAACCCAATTAAAAAATGGGCAAAGGATATGAACAGGCACTTCACCAAAGAAGACATTCAGGTGGCTAACAGACACATGAAGAAATGCTCATGATCATTAGCCATTAGAGAAATGCAAATCAAAACTACAATGAGATACCATCTCACTCCAACAAGGCTAGCATTAATCCAAAAAACACAAAATAATAAATGCTGGAGAGCTTGTGGAGAGACTGGAACACTTATACACTGTTCGTGGGAATGTAAAATGGTACAACCACTTTGGAAATCGATTTGGCGCCTCCTTAAAAAGCTAGAAATAAAAGTACCATGCGATCCAGCAATCCCACCCCTTTGGAATATATCCTAAAGAAATAAGAGCCGTCTCATGAATAGATATATGCACATCCATGTTCACTGCAGCACTGTTAACGATAGCAAAAAGATGGAAACAAACTAGGTGCCCCTCAATGGACGAATGGATAAACAAATTATGGTATATTCACACAATGGAATACTATGCAACGATAAAGAGCAACCATGAATCCGTGAAACATCTTATAACATGGAGGAATCTGGAGGACATTATGCTGGGTGCATTTAGTCAGTCACAGAAGGACAAATATTGTATAAGACGACTATTACAAGAACTCAAGAAAAAGTTTAAACACAGAAGAAAACATTCTTTGATGGTTACGCAGGTGGGGAGGGAGGGAAAGGGTTATTCCCTAACTAGACAGTAGACAAGAATTATCTTAGGTGAAGGGAAGGACAGCACGCACTACAGGGTAAATCAGCACAATTGGACTAAACTAGAGCTAAGAAGTTTCCGGAATACAGTCAAACACTTTGAAGGACAGAGTAGCAGGGGTGGGGGGTCTGGGGACCATGCTTTCAGGGGACTTCTAGTCGATTGGCATAACAAAGTTTATTAAGAAAATGTTCTGCATCCTACTTTGGTGAGTGGCATCTAGGGTCTTAAAAGGTAGTGTGCGGCCATCTAAGATGCATCAATTTGTCCCAACCACCTGGAGTAAAGGAGAATGAAGAACACCAAAGACACAAGGAAAGTATTAGCCCAAGAGAAAGAAAGGGCCACATAAACCAGAGACTTCATCATCCTGAAACCAGAAGAACTAGATGATGCCCAGCTACCACCAGTGACCACCCTGACAGGGAACACAACAGAGAGTCCCTGATGGAGCAGAAGAAATGTGGGGTGCAGAACTCAAATTCTAGTAAAAAGACCAGACTTAATGGTCTGAGA